>NC_133326.1:17081006-17258506 GCF_042186555.1 Aquarana catesbeiana
CCATTAGGGTTTGTCAAGGAAATATTTTCAATGCAAAACTGTTGTGTTTTGTATGTTTTTAATGGTGTTGTATGTATTTAAAGGATAAGTTCACCTTTTAAAAAAACAAAAATAAATGCACATTTTTTTTTTGCAGGTAAATGTGCATCTATTCTTTTTTTTTTTTTCTAAGGAGCTCCTGCAGAGTCTGTGTAGCTGTCTAATCGTACCCCCGATATGGGCAGGCAATTACTGGAGAGCAGGAAGATCAATGAACTACAAGAGCGCTCACTAGCATCCTCGCAGTTCATTGAGAACTACAAGCTGTCAGCTGCAATGGCTGATGGTACTTGTAGTCTGTTCATTCACAGAAAACTGTAAATGAATGACGCAACCGTATGGGCGGAGCCCTGCGCGGCCGCCAATTCTTCAAATCGTGACAACGGGTGCGGGGAGAAGACCCCCCCCCCCCCCCGCCCACTGTCTCTCCTCCCCTGACAGAACGGAGATCTGTCTGTTTACATTGACAGATCTCCGTTCTGTCTCTGTCAGGAGGTATTGCGGGTGGCCGGCGGGCATCACAACCTCAAGCCAGGTTTTTCGGCGCCGGTGACGTTACCCACTGCTGCTCGCTAGACTATCTTCTAAACCATGCACGTTTGAGAGATATTTATTTTACCTACAGGTAAGCTTTATTATAAGGTTTACCTGCATGTAAAAATGACACAAACGGATGTAAGCGCGATCTGGCTGCGACATCTGTCACCCCATTGATCGATAGGCTTGATTCGGCTGATCTGGCTGCGACATCTGTCACCCCATTGATCGATAGGCTTGATTCGGCTGATCTGGCTGCGACATCTGTCACCCCATTGATCGATAGGTTTGATTCGGCTGATCTGGCTGCGACATCTGTCACCCCATTGATCGATAGGCTTGATTCGGCTGATCTGGCTGGCTAGGCGGATGTCCCCTTCCTCCCTCACCGTTCCAAGTGCGTCCCTCCCGAATCTCCACGCTTGGTCAAAAAGGATGGCCATCCCCGGTAGATGAAGCACCGATCTTCGGTCAAGGGTACGAGTAATCCCTGCTAGAACCTCCAAACAAGATTCAAGGTCCCATTGTAGGAGAGAAACGTGGGGTAGTCAAGGCTCCACCAAGTCTGCAGACACATCCAAATGAGGCGCTGCATGTGGCAGTATGCCTTTAAAAAAAAAAAAAATGACACAAACAAGTTTACTACCATTTTAATGGTCTTGATTTTATCGTTTTTTTTAAGCTGGCCATACACTATGCAATCTGATTGTAGAATCTAATTTAGATCTAGTAAACGTATCTAATATAAGGACCCATGTGATTGGATATAAATTGATTGGATTGTGTAGGTTTGTCTTCTATTACTTTGGTAAAAAAGATTGTACAGTCAGATTGTAGCGTGTATAGCAACCCTAACGCTGAACTCCAGGCAAATATAAGCAGCCAATAAATGTAAGTATGGATTAACCGCTTCAGCCCCAGAAGAATTTACCCCCTTCCTGACCAGAGCACTTTTTGCGATTCGGCACTGCGTCGCTTTAACTGACAATTGCGCGGTCGTGCGACGTGGCTCCCAAACAAAATTGACGTCCTTTTTTCCCCACAAATAGAGCTTTCTTTTGGTGGTATTTGATCACCTCTGCAGTTTTTATTTTTTGCGATATAAACAAAAAAAGAGCAACAATTTTTAAAAAAGCATTTTTTATTTTTTGCTATAATAAATATCCCCCAAAAATATTTAAAAAAACATTTTTTTCCTCAGTTTAGGCCGATATGTATTCTTCCACATATTTTTGGTAAAAAAAAATTGTAATAAGCGTTTGGTTTGCACAAAAGTTATAGTGTTTAAAAAATAGGGAATAGTTTTATGGCATTTTTATTATCAATTTTTTTTTTTACTAGTAATGGCGGCGATCAGCGATTTTTTTTTTTTTTTTTTTTTTTTATCCTGACTGCGACATTATCATGGCGGACACATCAGACATTTTTGACACATTTTTGGGACCATTGTCATTTATACAGCAATCAGTGCTATACAAATGCACTAATTCCTGTGTAAATAACACTGGCACGAGATCTGCCCAGCCGTGCCATTCTGCCAACGTACATCGGCGTGCACCAGACGGGAAGGGGTTAATTCAGCATTAAATGTGCGCACAGAAACACAAAATATACTGTAATGCCAAATATTTTGGCAAAATATAAAAGATGAGGTTGTGTCAAGTAAATAGATACCAGGGTGCATTTGCTAGATGCTTGTGAATATGTCATTCATTCTTAATGGCACCCCCACACATCTACAAAACGCAGGTGTGTTTGCGACCACCAAAACGCACGGTACCTCAGTACTATGCCGTTTTGTGCGACTCAATTTTAAAAAAATCGTGCCTGCGGTACTTTTTGCGCATTCCAGAGTGTTTGGTGGCCCCATTGAAAATAATGGGCTACGCGGGAACACACAAAAAACGTGCACTCTCTCAGAAACCGGAGCTGGAATTCGCACCGGACTGGTGTAAACCCAGCCTTAGAAACCTGGAGGAAGTGAGAGTGCTGATCAGCGCACTCCACAGTCGATAAAAACAGAGTTCCGCCTGCAAAAAAAAAAAAAAATTATGTCAGCCGCTACAAATACTGCAGCTGCTGACTTTTAAAATAGGAGACACTTACCTGTCCAGGGCGCCCGCAATGTCCTCACCTGAAGACGACCCGTCCCTCAGCTCCCTGGTGGAGGCGCCACCATCTTCAGTAAGGGAATTGGGAAGTGAAGTGTTGCGGCTTCACAGCCTGGTTCCCTACTGCGCATGTGCAAGTCACTTTGCGCTTTATGAATGGTCCCTGCTGTCTTCTGGGACCTGTGTGTCGCCCAGAAGACAGCGGTGAGCACAGAGGAGGGGCTGGACACGGCGTAGCTTGCCATGGATTCTGCGGCGATCTTTCGCCGGAAATGGGAGCTAATACCTGTATTAGACAGGTATCTGCCCCCCCCCCTAAAAGGTGCCAAATGCGACACTGGAGGGTGGGGGAGGAACAGGATAAGCGGAAGTTCCAATTTTGGGTGGAACTCCATTTTAAGAACTACAAGGCATCTGCTGCAGTGGAAGGAGGGACTTGTCGTTTATTCATTCACAGATCTTTGCTCATTTTTCGATGTGACAGCGGCTGCAGGGGAGACGGAATCCCCACCTGCTGTATACACCCTCCTGTAAATACGAATGTAACAAGCTCTAAAGGTGAATGTATCCTTTTAATCCTCATTGCTTTCTATTTTCTCACTCTCTCCGTTTCCTTCACACAGGTCCAGGAAGCCATCTTGGTTTTCAAGCCACCGTTTTGCTATCCTGATGACACTGTATCTGCTTGTACTGATTTTCATCGGTGTAAGTAGTTCCAAGACCTTTTTGCATCATTGGAATAGAGTTGTGAGCTGGAGGACTTAATCTTCTACATTTCTCTTGAACTTCACCGTAAGCCTTAAAGTTGTGTCTTCCTCTTCTCTCACTTTGTTGAAGAATGGAGACATTCCAGCTGGTGCCGGGACTGGACTCCTCCCACGGCGTCTCTGACAGCAGCCCGCCGTTCTTTCACACTTGTAATTTTTACACATGATTATCGTCTGAATCCTACAGCAATACAGAACTTCAGAGAAGGTGATGCATGGAGCTCTACACCGTAATCGCACAAGAAGAAGAAGAGCCAATCATACGCTATGGCCTTAAAGCTGGATACACATTATACAATTTTCCATAGATTTTTTTTTTTTCCCAGATTTACCAAAACCATATAATATGAGGTCAAACCTTATGAGTTTCAATTTGTATGCAATCAGGTAGGCCCTTGCACTACATGGTTTTGGTAAATCTAAAGGAAATCAGAAAATAGTGTGTATGGGGGTTTTAGTTTTTGTTCCTTCCAGATGACCGTGCCACGAGATCTGCTGTGAAGGAAGCCATGCCTTTGACTTCAATAGGCAGGCAGGGTTCTCTTCCAGCACAGCTTAGCCCCTGTTCACACCGGTGTGCGGCTTGTCATGCGATTTGACAGCTCCAGATCGCATGGCAAGTCGCACCCCATTGGTGCCAATGGAACCGTTCATATCTCATGTCGCAGCGATTATGAAAAAAGGTTCTTGCACTACTTTTTGATGATTTCTTGCAATAGTCTTCTATTTAACAAAGTCGTAAGCCGCAATGAATTTGGTGCAAATCGAACTGATCTGCAGCCTCGAAATCACGATGAAGTAGCACGATTTCAAAGCCGTACCGGTGTGAACCAGGGCTTAAAGTGTTTGTAAATCCTTAGGGCACTTTCACACTGGGACATTTGGGGGTCGTTTTAGTTGCGCTTTTCGGCCGCTAGCGGGGCGCTTTTAGCCCCCGCTAGCGACCGAAAAAGGGTTAAAAGTGCCTGCAAAGTGCCACTGTAGCGGCGCTGCCCATTGATTTCAATGGGCAGGGGCGCTTTAGGAGCAGTATATACACCGCTCCTAAAGCGGCTCAAAGATGTGGCTTGCAGGACTTTTTTTGGCGTCTTGCCAGCGCACCGCTCCAGTGTGAAAGCACCCAAGCTTTCACACTGGAGTGAGAGGAGAGGAGCTTTACAGGCACTATTTTTAGCGCTATAGCGCCTGTAAAGTGCCTCAGTGTGAAAGGGGTCTTAGGCTGGGTTCATACATATGCGGCCGTGGTTTCAGTGCGCCAGTCCGGTGCATTTCTGTTCACCAGTCCAGGTGCAAATTTTTACCTGAAATCGCACGTAAACCAGACCCAAAACTGCACAGGACCCTTTTTAAAACCGCACAGACATATGTGAACCGGCTCCATTAAAAGCCAGTCTGATTCACATGTTATGAGAATTGGATACGGTTAAAAAATGCATCCAATTTGCATATAGGTGAACCTAGCCTTACACATACCCAGTGAAGTGACTGGCCTCAGGTGATGCACACAGAGATGAAACAAATCCTCCTACATAAGTTTTACCTGTTTATCTGCAGTCTTCCCTACATGGCTTGTCTGACCTGTCAACAAAAGAGGGCGGAGAGCTGAAATTACACACTACAGAGCTCAGTGAGGAGAACTCTGAGAGCTGATTGGAGGGAAGGGACCCCCCCCCCCTTTTACACAGCACACAGGAACAAAGCTGAGACTGTCAATCAGCTGGAGATCCCTCCCTCCCGTCACCTTTTTTCTCTTATGCCGAATACACACGACCGGACTTTCCGGCAGAAAAGGTCAGACGGAACCATTCGATCGTATGCGGGCTTCATTGGACCTTTGTTTTCGAAAATTCCGACGGACCTAGAAATAGAACAAGTTTTAAATCATTCCAACTGACTCACTTCCTGTCGGGAAAACCGTTCATCTGTATGCTAGTCCGACGGACCAAGAACGTCGCAAGGGCAGCTATTTGCTACTGGCTATTGAACTTCCTTTTTCTAGTCCCGTCGTACGCCATCGCGTTCTAAACGATCGAACTTTGGTGTGATCGTGTGTAGGCAAGTCCGTTTTAGCGGAAGTCCGTCGGACAGACCGTCGGACAGACCGTCAGACTTCGGTCCGACGGAAAGAACGGTCGTGTGTACGCAGCATTAGTGTCAGGAGTGATTCATGCTGATAGCAGAGGAACAAAGCAGCAGACAGAAATGACATTTAGTGCTCCAATTAGAGATAAGTACACACTATAGAGGGGTAATTCATGTCTGAGGTTTACAACCACTTTAAAGCGGTTGTATACCCCGCTTGGTCATTTTTACCTACAGGTAAGCCTATAATAAAGCTTACTTGTAGGTAAAATGAATATCCCCTAAACCTGTACGGTTTAGGAGATGTTCACCCTGCATGCAGGTGCTGACGTCAGCGGCGCATGCGCTCTGAAGGTCCGGCGGATCATGCTGGAACGGAGGACTCTCCCGCACATGCAGGGAAGTGACATCATCGCGGCTTTACATTCTTGCCTCCCTCACATGACCATGTTCAACAAATACCCGAGCACTGCATCCTGGGAGGATGTGTCTGATTTCCCAGAAGTAGAAGGTGTATCTGAAGGCTCCAGCAGTTCAGTAGAGTGGCGGGGAGCCCGGCAAAGTGAGTATCGGCAGGGTGGGGTGTTTACTTGTAAAGCACCGGTCTTGGACAGGAGAGGATTTACCTCTAGCACCGCATTCTATTTGTTTTAGAACATACAAAGGCAAAGAAAATGGGGACTTTTAAAGTGCTAATTATCAAACAATTGTTTAAAATGTAACAATTTCTTTTATTTTTTTCACTTAAAAATATTTTTCTTAAAAACAATAATCATAGATAAGTTCATTTTTGTAACAACAGATTTAGTTTACATATTCCATATCACAGCAGATGCAACAATCTCGACATGTTTCACCAAACTTATTACGGCTTCCTCAGGAGTTTATGTAGCAATCTGGGCTGTGTAGCAAATTTATCTATGAGAGGGCCAGTTCACACCACATGCAGTCCAGTGCGTTTTTTTTTTTTTTTTGTGCATCAAAAATGCATGGAAATTAGGTTATATGGTTTTCAATGGAATTGTTCACACCAGTACTTGCAGTTCCAGCGCGTTCCAGAAAAAAAAAAAAGTAGAACATGCTGCATTTTTCCTGCACTGGACTGTACTGGAACGCTGTAAGACGCATCAAAAATGCACTGGAACACATATGTCCTTGTTTAAGGTTAAGAAAAGAGGGGGAAAAATTGCACTGAACTGCATCAAAAACGTGCATGCAGAAAAGCACCTGGAACGCATCCAGACTACGCTTCTATGGTGTGTACTGGCCCTCAAAGAATCTATACAAAGTAAGAATTCACACAACAATGGTATAACACACAACTTAAATGTTCTTATATAATTGCATTGCACATGCCCTATATTGTCAAAAGTATTGTGACAACTGTCTTTATACGCACATGAACTTTAATGGCATCCCAGTCTTAAGGCACTGTCACACTGAGGTGGTGGGGGTGTCGGCGCTTTTAACCCCCGCTAGCGGCTGAATAATGGGTTAAAAGCACCCATGTAGCGTCGGTGCCCATTGATTTCAATGGGCGGGGGGGCGCTTTAGGAGTGGTGTATACATCGCTCCTAAAGCGCCCCAAAGATGCTGCTTGCAGGACTTTTTCTTAACCTCCTGCAAGCGCACGGCTCCAGTGTGAAAGCACTCGAGCTTTCACACTGGAGTGACAGGAGAGGCGCTATTTTTAGCGTGAAAGCGCCTCAGTGTAAAGGTAGCCTAACAGCTTCAACTCTTCTGGGAAGGCTGTCCACAAGGTTTAGGAGTGTGTCTATGGGAATGTTTGACAACTCTTCCAGAAGCGCATTTGTGAGGTCAGGCACTGATGGAGGAGAAGGCCTGGCTCGCAGTCTCCGCTCTAATTCATCCCAAAGGTGTTCTATCAGGTTGATGTCAGGACTCTGTGAAGGCCAGTCAGGTTCCTCCACCCCAAACTGGCTCATCCATGTCTTTATGGACATTGCTTTGTGCTCTGGTGTGCAGTCATGTTGGAAGAAGAAGGGGCCATCCCCAAACTGTTCCCACAAAGTTGGGAGCATGAAATTGTCCAAAATGTCTTGGTATGCTGACAACTTAAAAGTTCCCTTCACTGGAACTAAGGGGCCAAACCCAACCCCTGAAAAACAAAGCCACACCATAATCCCCCCCCCCCCCCCCTCCACCAAATGGTTTGGACCAGTGCACAAAGCAAGGTCCATAAAGACATGGATTATTAAACAAGTAAAAAAGGCGCAATGCAGGTATACCTCAGATAACTGTACCTAAATAGTCCAAATGTCAGGATGGGTATATATATATATATATATATATATATATATGGAGAAGTCAGTCAGGGCTGCCACCAAAAAAGACCAGAAGCAAGGTCCAATAAACTAGGAGAAAAAAAACAAGGAAAGGGGCGCCTCTGAGTATGTATCAACAATAATTTATTCAACAAACAATATCCACTCACATGGAAAACTGTAATGTTGCGTTCCAGTACGTCTCTGGGTAGAGGAGAAGATGGAGGACTACAAATCACAGCAAGTCCATACAGTGCTGACCCCACATCGGATCCAGGCAAGGATGGGGTGGGATAACTGGGCACAGCAGGGTCTCTCTCAGATATCCAGATTAACACATCAAGATAGGATGAAGTCAGAATGACACAGTCCATCTAGTTGCGGGTTCCAGGGATATGGCTGTGAGGACGCCAAGGCTGATCACCGGGCGAGCTGCGGTGTATACAAAGGCTCGTACGGCTCCGTGAGATGGAATAGCTACGGCTGTGCAGGGAGCCAAAACGAGGCCTGGAGGGCAAGCACAGCGCGGCGCCGGGCTGTGACGTCACAGTTGTGCGATGCGTTTCCGAGTTCGCTCGCTATTGGTGGTGAGAATAGCGGCACTCCTTTCTCAAGCTTGCATACTCAGAGGCGCCCCTTTCCTTGTTTTTTTCATAAAGACATGAATGAGCGAGTTTGGGGTGGAGGAACTTGACTGGCCTGCACAGAGTAAAATAAAGAAATGGTCGCACTCTGAGTTTCCAAAAACTTGCTTGATGTATCTTTATTGTCACAAGTGTATTAGACAAACACAGGACAGGCAGTTGACGCGTTTCACAAGTGATAGCTTGCTTGTTCACAACTAAGGACCAGAGTCCTGACCTCAACCCAATAGAACACCTTTGGGATGAATTAAGAGTGGAGACTATGAACCAGCCCTTCTTGTCCAACATCATTGCATGACCTCACAAATGCACTTCTGGAAGAATGGTCAAACATTCCCATAGACACACTCCTAAACCTTGTGGACGGCCTCCCCAGAAGAGTTGAAGCTGTTATAGCTGCAAAGGGTGGGCAACTCAATATTGAACCCTACGGACTAAGACTGGGATGCCATTAAATTTCATGTGTGTAAAGGCAGGTGTCCCAATACTTTTGACAATATAGTGTATACCATAAATGCTGGTTACTGCTCCGAGCACACCTCTAGAAACCAGCATTTATGGTATATGTGCAATGCAATTATATAAGAAGAAAACTTAAGTTGTGCGTTATACCATTGTGTGAACTCTTACTTTGTATATATTCTTTCATAGATAGTTTGCTACATGATCTCCTGAGGAAGCCAGAATAAATTTGGTGAAACATGTCGAGATTGTTGCTTCTGCTGGAATATGTAAACTAAATCTGTTATTACAAAAATGAACTTGTCTATGATTATTGTTTTTAAGAAAAAAGTTTTTTAATTGAAAGAATAAAATAAATTTACATTTTAAACAATTGCGTGATAATTAGCACCTTAAAAGTCCCCATTTTCTTTGCCTTTGTGTGTTTTTATGTTTACTCTCCAGAGCTGTCGTCTTAAAGAATACTGTACTCTGTGGTTGGCATTTAAATTAAGGAGCTCTGAAAAATGTACTGGTTGAATTTTGGACAAGACATATCGTTACAACAAGAATGCAAATGTTTGAATATGCCTTAAAGTGATACTAAACAGTTAGGTGCAGCAGTGTCACATTGAATATCATTTTTTTACTAAACACACGCTGTTTAATTGACATTGTCCCTTCTCTATTTCTGTATATGGATGATGGCGCTGTAATTATTTTAATAATAAAAAAAAAAAAAATCCAAGTATCTTTTTTTCCTAATGGATATCCAGCTGTCACATGACCCAGATCTCTCCCAGCCTGTCTGCAGGGAAAGATAAGCGGGAGGAGCTTCTACTCTGCTGCTGGTCACATGTTCAAAGCAAATAAAAACAGCCTTTTGGAATGCAAAATAGTAAAAATAAATAATTATTTTTAATGAACTGTTTTAAATTGTCATACAAATATATATTTGAAATCAAATCTTTATAATTTTTTTGGAAATAACATGGTGTGGGTGGATTTCTGCCAGTCACAGGTTGTGTCACCCCCCCCCCCCCCACCTCCAGCCTGTGTCTTAGAATAACAGGGAGGTGAAGCCCTCATCAATCTACATGTAATATCCAGCCACCATTGTGTTTAGCTGGTTAGTGGGGGTGGAGGAGGAGGAGGGAAGGAGTGGCCCGTCATTTACCACTGTGTAAACACCCACATGTGTGACTCTTTAGTCACATGGGCTGCTCAGATGTGATAGGGAGGAAATGCTCAGCATAGAAACTCACTGAAAACTGAGCATGTGCAGAGTTGCCACCGCAGCTGCAAAATCCCTAGGTGAATTGAGGACATGGACAGAAGGGGGCGATAGAGAGCAGCAGTATCAACTAGGTTTTTTTTTGTTGCAGAATACAGAAAATGAATCTCATAGTGACTGAGTATGAACAACATGTAATACACCATTTATTGATCATTTTTTATGATGTGGGTTTAGTGACACTTTAAGTGCTCCTGATATGGAGAAAATCTTTGCAATCGGTGCTCTGCCAAGCAATGGCAGGCATTTCTGGGTAGCTGTATGTAGTATCAGTTCCCAGTTGCCTTATTAGGCCCTGTTCACATGTGCATATTACAGCAGACGCCTGTGCGAAGAGCGTGTGTTACAGGTGTCCTGTGCATCCTTGTGCAGGCAGTTCCCTTCATGTCAATTGGAATGCAGCGATTGCATGAACACAGCTGCTGTTCCCAATTTGACATCCATGCATGGCCCTCAACACAGACGTGTGCGTTCGGGTCCATCCCCCCTGCATGAGAGCCAAATTGGTGTCCGTGCAGCTGCTGTGTCCCAATTGACATGAACAGGACTGCCTGCACAGGGATGCACGGTACACTTGTGCATCCCCATGCGAGTAAACGCAGCCCTCGCATGGGCGGACGCTGTAGGTCAGGGATATGCAATTAGCGGACCTCCAGCTGTTGCAAAACCACAAGTCCCATCATGCCTCTGCCTCTGGGTGTCATGCTTGTGGCTGTTAGAGTCTTGCTATGCTTCATGGGAATTGTAGTTCTGCAACAGCTGGAGGTCCTCGAATTGCATATCTCTGCTGTAGGTCTTGCAGTGATGGTGAACCTTGGCACCCCAGATGTTTTGGAACTACATTTCCCATGATGCTCTACTACACTGCAGAGTGCATGAGCATCATGGGAAATGTAGTTCCAAAACATCTGTGGTGCCAAGGTTCACCATCACTGTGACTTTAAGGTGTTCTAGAGTTAGGGGTTCCAGGGACGCTATAGAAGACAAATTGACTCTGGGAGGTTTGATTAAATAAAGCACGCTTGCAAACTCTGGTTTCTATGCAGAGCTACACCAATCAGCTTCCAGGTTTTATTGTCAAAGCTTAAGCAATTGACCTGAAGATTCCCCCTCCCCCTTCATGACTGGGCCATTTTTTGCGATACAGCACTTCCTTGCTTTAACTGACAATTGCGCGGTCGTGCAACGCTGTACATAAATAAAATTTGTCCCCCCCCCCCCCCCCCCACAAATTGAGTTTTTGTTTTTTTTTTTTTTTTTTTGGTGGTATTTGATCACCTCTGCGGTTTTTATTTTTTGCGCTATAAACAAAAAAAATACGACAATTTAAAAAAAAACACTTTTTTTTACTTACAAAACCAGGGTATGTGATCACTTATAAAGAAAGAAAAGGTATTTATGTTATAAATATATATACACAAATGTTTTGCCTTTAATCTCAATTTTAAACTGAATGGGTTGTTTTACAAGGTGAGGGTTCACATATACCTTAAGTTTTTTTCCATATAAAATAGAGGTACAGCTACCACTGACCTGCCTGTGTCCTTCTCTAGAGGTGGAGCAATGCACACTGGCCAGCTTGGCTTGGTGAAGGACCCCCATGGACATTGCTTCCCCATTTGGTGATAATATTAGGGCTCATTTACACTTGCATCGGCTTCAACACACATTAAAGCGCCTACCGCTTCAACATGCTTTTATGATGTGTTTTTGATGCTTCGATGAAGCTTTAGTGATGCTTCGGTGATGCTCTTTTGAAGCTTGGCAGATGCCCTGTGTGTGCGTGTGGATATCTCATAACGGCAATTTCTCTAAATCAAAGAGAAGCTGAATTAAAGCCTCTCAAAAGCTTTAGGTGCTTCAAGCGAGCTTTGTCATAGACTTCTATGGAGGCTTTGAAACGCCACTAAAGCTTCATGGGGTATCATTTTTGAAGCAAAGCAAACGCAAGGTGTAAACAGGGCTGTAAGCTAACCTTTTTCTTTAGTGAGAGGAGCTTTGACTGGTGTTCAGAGAGCTTTAACAAAGCGTGTCCGAAGCCTTGTTTTGAAGCAAGTGCAAACTAGCCCTACGGGCTCATTTACACTTGCTTTGGCTTCAGCACACATTAACGGCTAGTTTACACTTTGCTTCAAAACAAGGCTTGGGCAGGCTTTGTTAAAGCTCTCTGAACGCCAGTCAAAGCTCCTGTCGCTAAATAAAATGGCTAGCGTGCAGTCCTGTTTACACTTTGCTTCAAAAATTATACCCCATGTAGCTTTAGTGGTGCTTCAAAGCGTCTTGAAAGCCTCCATAGAAGTCTATGGCAAAGCTTGCTTGAAGCCCCACCAGTGGGGCTTCAAACAAGCTTTGCCATAGACTTCTATGGATGCTTTGAAGACGCTTTGAAGCACCACTAAAGCAACATGGGGCATAATTTTTGAAGCAAAAGCAAGGTGTAAACAGGACTGTAAGCTAACCATTTTATTTAGTGACAGGAGCTTTGACTGGTGTTCAGAGAGCTTTAACAAAGCCTGTCTGAAGCCTTGTTTTGAAGCAAGTGTAAACGAGCCCTTAGTGCTTGTTTACACTTGCTTCGGCTTCAACAAGGCTTTGGACAGGCTTTGTTAAAGCTCTCCGAATGCCAGTCAAAGCTCCTGTCACTAAATGAAATGGTTCGCTTACAGTCCTGTTTGCACTTTGCTTCGGCTTCAAAAATTATGCCCCATGTAGCTTCAGTAATGCTTCAAAGCCTCCATAGAAGTCTATGGCAAAGCTGGATGGCTGTAAGCGAACCATTTTATTTAGTGACAGGAGCTTTGACTGGCATTCAGAGAGCTTTAACAAAGCCTGTCCGAAGCCTTGTTTTGAAGCAAAGTTTAAACTAGCCCTTAGGGCTCATTATTCTACCTGCATGCTGATTTTACATCCCAGTGAGCTCGGCTCTCTGTTTCTGTGAACAAGACTGATGTTATGTGTCCCCTGCACGGATCAGACAAAATAAAGTCCCGGCCAACATCAATTATCACACCTAATCATCGTTTGTGTTAATCATGTCCTGGAAGGGACTTTGGTAGAAGAGACATTATATATTCCATTACCAGTGTCTAGGCGCAATGTTCTACTAAACCAATGTTCCTGGTTAAGTAACGAATTTGGAATAAAAGGTCAAGCAGGCATTTACTGGTGGCAAAACATCCACCTAATGCCACGTACACATGACCGGACTTTCCGGCAGAACAGGTCCGATGGAATCATTCCGTCGGACATTCCGATCAGGTGTGGGCTTCATCAGACTTTTTCTTTCTAAAATTCTGACGGACCTAGAAATAGAACATGTTTCAAATCTTTCCGATGGAATCGGTTCCTATCGGGAAAACCGCTCGTCTGTATGCTATTTCAAAAACGACGCAAGGGCAACTATTGAGCTTCCTTTTTCTCGTCCTGTTATAAGCTTATAAAGAGAATTATTTGCTTATAAAGAGAAGCTTATAAAGCTTCTCTTTATAAGCAAATAATTTTGTGCGCTAATAAGCAGTCATAGCTTTCTTGTATAAGGCCGGGGAAGCGCGCTTGTATATCTCTAAGTAACACAGACAGGCGCTGGTATCACGTTGAGCTTAGCAAAATCCTGTCTAGGATGATCTGCTGCCTTTATTTATATTGTAAACATGAATAACAAATGAAGGTGGTGGCTTCAGAATCAGCCAATCAGACACTTGTATTCTTTCAAAAGAACCAAACACATGTATATATTCAAATAGAATTCCAGTAGTGACGTGTGCAGACCCATGTGGCCAGCTTCTTGTGCGACACAAAGTGTCACACAATTGGAACACTACTTACAGGGCTCTGAACACGATCGTGTGGACATTCCCACCACTACCAATGACGTGAGCCGTACTCTATCATGGCTCAGTGGGCCATAATTTTGTATGGTTAGGCTATGGTTCCCATGTACGCAGATCTGTTTGCTAGGAGTGTTAATGCAATTGCCATGAGGTGGCCAGTCTCCTGGTGAGGCATAATTGAACACCCTCTAAAGAGCAAACAGATTGTCCATGTCCACGGGAAGGTTTCCACAGCCAATGGTCTTCCACCGTCTGTATGTGCGAAGATGCTTGCATGAGCGTATTGCAGCAAAACTGACATCGGGAGCATTTGACAACATACATTAATAAAAATTTCCACAACAGTCCCTCCTCTTTGTCATATGCTCCCATGTGTCCCTCGAATCTTGATCCTCTTCTTATACCTGGAAATGAATCAGTCCTTACAGTCCATATAAGTTCATAATGCGGCTTGACTTGTAGACTCTGTTCTTCAGGAGGGCTAACTTATAGGGAGGACACAACATGGTGAGCTGCAGTAATCGCCGGTCGGTCTGGGATCCTCTGCATCTGGTACGTGGGCTGGGCTTCGGGGCGTCTCATCTCAGCGAGCAAGATGTGGTCATCTGCTCGGTGCTCTGTTCACTCATCCAACCAGGCAACAGGAGCACCTCATCATGACATATAGAAGGAATAGAAACAAAAACAACATGAGTATATATACCCCTACTTCCTTCAACCATGATCCGATGGAAAAAAAAAATCCCCAAAGTTTCCCAAACCCTTAAAAGGATTCCAACCTTCATTAGCTATAGCTCTGGCTTTGCCTTGCAGGGATCTAACCTTATCCATATGGGCCGGAACTTTGTCACTAGTATCGCCGATCCAGGTACAACAATCTTTACCTATGAATTCAAAGAAACCCCCTTGGATCATCTTTTAATAGGAGGGTCTTGATCTGCCATTGTTCCTGTGGGATCTTCCTTGCAGCTTCAACAGTTTCAGTGAACATCCCATCCATAATGGATGAGAAATTGTTCAATCATTTCATAAGCTCAAACCTCCACCCTGTACAAGCAGGAAACCATGCCCAGACCCTTCTAGCTTTTACCTTCTCTCGCGTCGTCAGATCCTCACGATCGGCCACGACATAAGATACTGGGACGAGTTTCACCAGGACACATGAACCTCTTGCATTAAAGGGAGTTACCGTATAAGCTGTAGACCCGCATAAGTACCAAACTAAAGTTGAAGCGCCCAAACTGGCAAGAAGCAAAGCTATTGTTAATATCTATATACCTATACCTATATACCTATTTTTTAAACTTTTACCTACAGGTAAGCCTATAATAAGGCTTACCTGTAGGTAAAAAAAAATCTAAGCCTGTACGGTTTAGGAGATATTCCTCTCGCAATGAGCCGCTGACTGCAGCGGCGCATGCGCACAGCGGATTCTCGTCTGAAAGCCCAAGAGCCGCTGGACTTTGCCGGAAAAAAAGTGACGACATCGCGGCTCCGGCCACTCACAGTGCCTGAGCCGCGATACCCGGAAGGCACGCCGTGGGGAAATGTCAGCTCCCTCAGGGTGGACCGGGTGAGATGCCGGCGCCTCGTTCTAAGGTAAGTATCTCATAATGAGCTAGTATGCAGTGCATACTAGCTCATTATGTCTTTTCCCTTACAGGTGTAGGGAAACAAAAAAAAAAATGCAGCGGGTTTACTACTTACTACTACTAGTTCACTTTAAAACTGTAACTAATTTTACCCTCTAGAAATGTATTGTTAAGTTCTATTGACAAGTGTCTGTTTGGAGTTTTTACTAGTTTTTCAAAATTCCTCATACCAATCTGAACATCCTATAAAGTATGTACCGCTGTCATCGCTGGGGTACTGAAGCTTGGTGGAGATTCAGAGTAGATCCAGCAATTGGTCCTGTTCGCTTTCTTAGCTAGTTGGAAAATACACTTTAAACAATAAGTTGGGATGCTTTTCATCCTTACCCTTGCTAAAATACACTAAACTAAGGATATAAATAAAAAAGATACTCCTCATTCTTTGGTGTAGTTGAGCAGCTTCTTGCAGTGGCTGGCGTGGATCCAGTTGTCCTTCAAGCTTTAGAGAGGTTGGCATGGTGAGCTAAACCTGGAATGGCCCGAGGTATTTCGACTATAATCCCGTCTTCTGATGTTTTCTTTACAACGACCCAGTCACCTGGTTGGATAGAATGTAAACTGGTTATCGAGTCAGGGTCTGGAAGGGACTCTTGAACCCTGTGGTGGATTTTTTTTGGAGCTCACGTTGCAGTGACTGCACATACCCCGTCAGCTGAGAATGTAAAGACGACAGCTGCTGAGGAAAGTACAACCCTGTTTTTGGTTGACTTCCAAACAAACCTCTTATGGCGATAAACCAGACATGTGGGAACTCAATGACCCCTTTTTCACTTTTCACCAACTGTCGTCACTGAACCTGTGTGTTGCTTATCATCTGGGGTGTAATACCTGGAACCATTGACAAAAAGGTTCTTAGCATCTTCAAACTCCATCAAAGAAAGACAGTCGTGGAACATGTCATCCTACTAGGTCACAAACTTGGCTAGAATTAGAAAGGTTAGTATTATTAGTTTGAAAACTGTCATTCCTACCATTTGTGTCCACATGTTTGTTTCCCCAAGCCACTCCCACCAACTTCCTGTTGATACATCACATCCTGCAAAGAACTTCCTGTTGCATACACCACATTCTGCAAAGAACTTCCTTTTCTCTGCTCAGCTCTAAAAAAAACCTATCCAACTGGTTTATTTACATATCAATGGGCAGGGAGGGGGGGGAGGGTTAGGGGAAGCCTGGCTTCCCTGAACTTCATATTGCTGTGGAAATTTTATTATGTGTGTTTTATGGATTGTTGTCATCTGTCTCCCTGTGTCTGATTTAACCAAAGAGCGCTCTAGCAGAGCGCACTTAGGTTGAATCGGGGCCAGCGGTAAAACCGTCGGTATGAAAACCTTCTCATGGGCTTGGAGACGTGTTATTATATGTTGACAACACCAGTAGCCATTTGCCCGCAGATTTTCTCAAGTCTGTAAGAACAAGTAGAATGATCTTACTAGATACTGGTTACTCTGAGCAGTATTGAGTGGGCTCCATGCTGACTAAGATGGTGGATGTGGCTGGGCAGAGAGCAGTGTACATGCCTCAAGTGGATGAGACGTGCCCTTCTCCCTCCCACTCCTGTGGATGCCCTCCCCATTAGTGTCATTTCCTGTGTTATCGATTGGTATGGAGGAAGCGATTGGCTGTTGGGACCATGACTTCCTGTTTGTCACTTCCTTTTGTTGTTCATGAATAAAAGCCAAGAGCCTGTGCCCAGGAGAGGCAGATGAAGATGGAGCTAAGATGGTGACTATGTCTATTTACTGGGGGAAATGCGGGAGACGGGTTTGAGATGCATTATACTGAAAACCTGGAAGGGCGCTTAATAGCGCAAAAGAGTATGGTGGTTTATCCACGACAGCGGGAGCATCCTTTTTCTGCCAGACTCTCGGTGAGAGAGCGTCCCTTTTCTGCCAGACTCTCAGCGGGAGCGTCTCTTTTCTGCCAGACAATCGGCGGAAGCGTCCCTTTTCTGCCAGACAATCGGCAGGAGCGTCCGTTCTCTGCCACACTCTCGGTGGGAGTGTTGCTTTTCTGCTACACTCTTGGCGGGAGCGTCCCTTTTCTGCCACAGTCTCGGCGGGAGCATCCCTTTTCTGCCGCACTCTCAGCAGGAGTGTCCCTTTTCTGCCACACTCTCGGCAGGAGCGTCCTTTTTCTGCCACAGTCCATGTGGGAGCGTCCCTTTTCTGCTACACTCTCAGCGGGAGTGTCTCTTTTCTGCCACACTCTCGGCGGGAGCGTCCCTTTTCTGCACACTCTCGGCGGGAGCGTCCCTTTTCTGCCACACTCTCGGCGGGAGCGTCCCTTTTCTGCCACACTCTCGGCGGGAGCGTCCTTTTTCTGCCACAGTCTCGGTGGCAGCGTCCCTTTTCTGCCACACTCTTGGCAGGAGCGTCCCTTTTCTGCCACACTCTCGGCGGGAGCGTCCCTTTTCTGCCACACTCTCGGCGGGAGCGTCCCTTTTCTGCCACACTCTCGGCGGGAGCGTCCCTTTTCTGCCACACTCTCGGCGGGAGCGTCCCTTTTCTGCCACACTCTCGGCGGGAGCGTCCCTTTTCTGCCACACTCTCGGCGGGAGCGTCCCTTTTCTGCCACACTCTCGGCGGGAGCGTCCCTTTTCTGCCACACTCTCGGCGGGAGCGTCCCTTTTCTGCCACACTCTCGGCGGGAGCGTCCCTTTTCTGCCACACTTTCGGCTGGAGCGTCCTTTTTCTGCCACAGTCTCGGTGGCAGCGTCCCTTTTCTGCCACACTCTTGGCGGCAGCGTCCCTTTTCTGCCACACTCTTGGCGGCAGCGTCCCTTTTCTGCCACACTCTTGGCAGGAGCGTCCCTTTTCTGCCACACTCTCGGCACGAGCGTCCCTTTTCTGCCACACTCTCGGCAGGAGCGTCCATTTTCTGCCACACTCTCGGTGGTTCTGCCTTTCACAGAGGAAAATTCTTTCTTTTAACTTGTCTGTTTCAGGGATGTGGGCACCACCTCCCATCCTTTAAACATACAACAAATCTTCATTCTCCTTCACTGATGAGCACTGATAGGCAGCACTGATCAAGAGGCACTGGCAGGCATCACTGAAGGGCACTGAGTGCCATCCTAATGGGCACTGATTGACACCCCTGGTGTGCTCACCTCATCAATTGCAGCCACTGTACCCATGAAACGCTGCCACTGTACCCATCAAATGCTGCCACTGTACAAATCAAACGCTGCCACTGTGCCCATCAAACCCTGCCGCTGTGCCCATCAAACGCTGCCGCTGTGCCCTCAATTGCAGCCACTGTGCCCATCAAATGCTGCCACTGTGCCATCAAACGCTGCCAGTGTGCCCATCAAATGCTGCCACTGTGCCATCAAATGCTGCCAGTGTGCTCATCAAATGCTGCCAGTCTACCCATCATATGCTGCCACTGTGCCCATCAAATGTTGCCAGACTAACACACCACATCACCAAATCGCCACACTGCGCCCCCCCCCCCCCCTGCTGATTCTGCTGGACGTCATATGACGCCCAGTCAGGATAATGAAACCACTGCCCGCCCGGCCGTCATTTTGCTATATGGCGGGCGGGAAGTGGCTAATGTATTTTTTTACACACATTCATAGACGTGCACACAGGATGTGCCACACCCTAATCACCCTATCCTGCGCAGATTACCCCTGCTGCTTGGCTGCAGAGAAAGGGACTGGGGAATCTCCAAATGGGGCTCAGAAAAATTTGTAAAAAAAAAAAAAAACAATTAAAAAAATAATTGTAAAAAAATAAAATCATAAAAAGTAATGAAAAAATAAACTAGTAACACCAATCTCTGCTCTACTGACACCATCCACTGCCCTACTGACACCGTTCACTGCCCTACTGACACCAATCTCTGCTCTACTGACACCATCCACTGCTCTACTGACATCATCCACTGCCCTACTGACACTGTCCACTGCTCTACTGACACCATCCACTGCTCTACTGACATCATCCACTGCTCTACTGACACCATCCACTGCCCTACTGACACCCTCCACTGCCCTACTGACACCCTCCACTGCCCTACTGACACCGTCCACTGCCCCACTGACACCGTCCACTGCTCTACTGACACCGTCCACTGCTCTACTGACACCGTCCACTGCTCTACTGAAACCGTCCACTGCTCTACTGAAACCGTCCACTGCTCTACTGACACCGTCCACTGCTCTACTGACACCGTCCACTGCTCTACTGACACCGTCCACTTTTCTACTGACACTGAAGACTTTTCTACTGACACCCTCCACTGCCCTACTGACACCGTCCACTGCCCTACTGACACCGTCCACTGCCCCACTGACACCGTCCACTGCTCTACTGACACCGTCCACTGCTCTACTGACACCGTCCACTGCTCTACTGACACCGTCCACTGCTCTACTGACACCGTCCACTGCTCTACTGAAACCGTCCACTGCTCTACTGACACCGTCCACTGCTCTACTGACACTGTCCACTGCTCTACTGACACTGTCCACTTTTCTACTGACACTGAAGACTTTTCTACTGACACCGTCCACTGCTCTACTGACACCGTCCACTGCCCTACTGACACCGTCCACTGCCCTACTGACACCGTCCACTGCCCTACTGACACCGTCCACTTTTCTACTGACACCGTCCTCTCTCTACTGACACAGTCCTCTGCTCTACTGACACCGTCCTCTGCTCTACTGACACTGAAGACTTTTCTACTGACACCGTCCACTGCTCTACTGACACCGTCCACTGCCCTACTGACACCGTCCACTTTTCTACTGACACCGTCCTCTGCTCTACTGACACAGTCCTCTGCTCTACTGACACAGTCCTCTGCTCTACTGACACCGTCCTCTGCTCTACTGACACTGTCCACTGCCCTACTGACACCGTCCACTGTTCTACTGACACCGTCCACTGCTCTACTGACACCGTCCACTGCCCTACTGACACCGTCCACTGCTTTACTGACACCGTCCTCTGCTCTACTGACACCGTCCACTGCTCTACTGACACCGTCCACTGCCCTACTGACACCGTCCACTGCTCTACTGACACCGTCCACTGCCCTACTGACACCGTCCACTGCTTTACTGACACCGTCCTCTGCTCTACTGACACCGTCCACTGCTCTACTGACACCGTCCACTGCTCTACTGACACCGTCCACTGCTCTACTTACACCGTCCACTGCCCTACTGACACCGTCCACTGCCCTACTGACACCGTCCACTGCCCTACTGACACCGTCCACTGCCCTACTGACACCGTCCACTGCCCTACTGACACCGTCCACTGCTCTACTGACACCGTCCACTGCTCTACTGAAACCGTCCACTGCTCTACTGACACCGTCCACTGCTCTACTGACACCGTCCACTGCCCTACTGACACCGTCCACTGCCCTACTGACACCGTCCTCTGCCCTACTGACACCGTCCTCTGCCATACTGACACTGTCCACTGACCATGCACTGTATGTTTGAGCTATGGGGTGCACACCCTAATGCAATAGGCTGCGCACACCTATGCACACATTCTAATTGCTTTTTTCTGCCCTCAAAGCATTACAAAGTTGCTTAAATTATGAAGGCTCCATTCACACCTGTATGTCAAACGTGCATTTTTTTTTTTTTTTTGAGCAGCAAGCATAGGTCCGCCCTATGTGCAACAAAGTAGCTCATGGCAAGTTCCGGTCCCCGTGTTTTATTTACCGCGCATTTTGCCGCATTTGTTGCCAGTACTTGTGTGTTGCAAAACGCGCATTGGCTTCTTATATTCGGGGTGCCATTTAATATGAATGTCAACGCAAGCGAGACAAACTATTTTTTTTGCATATTCCGAGAATGAGTGGAAACATGCATTTCTGTGCACCTTTCCGGGACACACAGATATAAACGGAGACGATAGACATGTGTGCACTGCCGAAAAATTTGTTTGTTTTCATTTTCCTTTCATTCGTTTTTGTTTTAGTTTTTGGGTCATTCGTTATAATCACAATTCATAAATTCTTAAATTCGAAAATCCAAAAAACACGAATATACGAGAGAAAATTCGAAACAACGAAAATTCTAAATATTAACTAACTAATAATAATAATAACTATTAAATTACAGGTATTGGAATTGCCTTTCAAATTTGGCTGTTAGTGAACGTAACGAATACGAATTTATCCAAAGTTATGAATTATCTGAAATAACGAATGTCGTATCCAAACAAATTGAACGGATCGAATTAATAATAAATAATAACAAAAAGTTTTTATCATTATTATTATTGTTATTTATTATTATTAATTTGTTACGTTCCATCCGTTTAGATGCGGCATGCGTTATTTCAGGTCATTAGTAACTTCAGATAAATTCGTATTCGTTACGTTCACTAACAGCCAAATTTTAAAGGGAATTCCAATTTAATAGCTAGTTGTTGTTTCAGATTTTATTATTTCGAATTTTCAAATTCACGAATTTACGAATATTCTGAAAAATTTGTTAAAAGCTTTTTTTGTTAATTCGGATGTTTCCGAATTAACGAATTTGTCGAAATTCGTTAAAAAACAAATTTGCAATGAAACAAATTGCACATGTCTACTAACCGATATCGTGGGGCAACACAGCAAACGGCTGCCATGCATTTAGTCACCGTTAACGGCAACTTTTTTTTTAAACGGATGGGGTATCCTGCAATGAAACGCATGACAGCGGCTAAACTTTAAGGCCTCTTTCACACGGACGATCCGTATGTCCGTTTTTCATCCTTCCGTTTTCGGATGAAAAACGGACATACATTCATCCCTATGGAGCGTCGGATGTCAGCGGTGACATGTCCGCTGACATCCGACCCCGCTCCGATCCGAAAAGTGTAACGGAGGAAAAACCTACTTTTCCATCCGTTATCGGATCGGATCGGGTGACGACGGACACTATGGTCCGTCATCATCCGATCCCCCCATAGGGGAGAGCGGCGCTCTGACAGGTCCGTCGCTGCACAGCGTGCAGCGATGCACCTGTCATCTTCCTGCTCAGCGGGGATCGGCGGAGCGATCCCCGCTGAGCCAGCGGATGTTCACGGGGCGGATCATCACTGATCCGCCCCGTGTGAAAGAGCCCTTACATTTAGAGTGCTGCCTTAACACTGATCTCATGTGATTGCGGCCTATGCCAGCCACTGATGGGAGCTTGCTCTGGGTCCTGGTGTTCTGCCGAGAAAGTTCCGCTCGGCGGATTAGTTCCCCCCTCTACTGCGCATGCGCAGTAGAAGGCGGCGGAAATAGCCGAAGCGGAACAGCTGAAAATCAGCTGTACACGGCGCCTGTAAGAGGGCCCCTCGCGGGCTCGCTTCGCTCGCCACGCTTCGGGCACGGCCTCGCTGCGCTCGGCACTTTTAGATTCCCCCTCTGGGTCCACTTAGTGGGGAAGGAACCTGGACCCAGAGCGCAGGCGCCGTGTACAGCTGATTGAAGCGTTTGAGCTTCGGCTATCTCCGGCGGCCGACAATAGTACGTACTGCGCAGGCGCCGCGCCTGCGCAGTACAGGGGGGGAACCTATCCGCCGAAGGAACTTATTCGGCAAGACACCGGCACTTGGGCACATTAAGCCCCGTCCACAAGCTTGTTGTCCATTCATAGATAACTTTTAATTTATCGTAGAATAATGTTAGTTTTTTATTTTTTTTTTTAGCTGTTGGGTCAAAATACTGATTAACCTTTTCCCACCCACTTAACACAAATGTGCAGCGGCAAAGAAAGAGGGGTTTAATGCCCTCACGCCGCACATATGCATCCATGGATAGCCAAGGTTTCTGCCAACACAGTGACTAAACTGTCAAAGACAGCTGCCGGTCCCTAGTTTTAATTGGTGGGACTGGCTCCTCAATATGTGACAGCCAATCACAGTGGCCACATGAATTGGCAGTCCTTCCCTTCCCCCAGGCACACAGACTCTGTTAAAGGGACACGAGGTTGGGCAGGAACAGGCTAAACTATAGATCAGGAAAAAAAATACCTTTCCGGCTCACACATGTATGACAGAATCCAGAGTTATACCTGCAATTTTCCTCTATCAATATACCAGTATGGAGGGACATAAAGTGCTTGAAAACCCTCATTTGTTTTTATTCTCTATAAAAATAACAGACATGCCTATACTTACCTGGCTTACATATACAAAAAGAATCCAAGTATCACTACCAAGACTCAAAAAAGTGGCTACAGTACTTTTGCAGCAGGAAGTCAGCACCGCTTGGTTTAAAAAAAGGTACAAAATGTATTAATAGTAACAAATCAATATAATACATCTACACAGTATCATTAGTGAAGATGCAAAAACAACTCCATACATTATGCTTCTACGGGTCCCATTCCTTAGATGGATGACCCGGAAGCATCTAAAGGTGTGCAGACACAGACAAACACAACAACACACAAAACACGTACACTGCCCTAATGATACAATTAAACATAAAAGGGAACCCCACTCCCACACATACACACAAAGACAGCCTGGACGCCGACTAATAAGCCCTACTCGTAGGAAAAAAGAACAGCAATATGAGTTAAGATAATGTTGAATTAAAAATATGAAAAAGGTGATATGGCAATGCCTTGTATATTCACCAAGCTGTACTGATTTCCTGCGAGTAGACCCCGGGGGAAGGTGGTATTAACTAATTAATGATCTTATTCATATATGCTCACATGCATAGAGTCTACCTAAATTATGGAATTATGAATTTCTTGAATTGAATACCGGTATACAGGATAAAGTCACTGACTGAGAGACATTGATCAAAAAAGGTCACTTGCGTATTCCTGATACATAAGAATTGGTGCTGTAATTGGTAGATAGCAGGTCATCCGTTTAAATGGCTTTCCCTCAGAATGAACAAGAGGGGACTTCATGTATCATATGGTGACCTTAAAAAAGAGACATCCGACATGTAGTAAGCCAGTATGAGGTCAATTGCACAGTCCACGGAGGAGCAATACAGCAAAAGCCCCAATTGGGGGGGTTAGTCTCAGGGATGGCTATCAAAAGGTAGCTGGTAACGGTAAGGTCAATTATCTATGGAGTGACAGTTTGCAGCTCCCACGTAGGCACTCTTGCCGTTTGTGTAAATACATCAGGTATTCATTTCACCTCTTGCGCAATCATTTCCCAGTTCAGTGGGCAGGTGCATACACAATGTGATATGTAAGCGTCTTACCGATCCGTTGGTTACCCTGGATGTTCGCCTCCTCCCTGGCTGTGTGTCCCGTCAAAACAGTTCAGTGATCACAGACTGTCAGAGTGATTTTGTTGCCTCCGACCTCCCATCCACAACCGCTCATTAGTTGAAGCACGCTATGCGTGTTTGTTAGGTGCGGAGTTGCGCTAGTCCTGTATCCTTCCTGGTGTGACGTCAACGCGTTTCGCTTACTTTAGTGGGCGTAGCTTACCTGCTCTGTGTGCAGCCCCGATCTTCTTCTTCTTGGGTCCCCCACCGGCGCTCCAGGCTCCTCCTCTTCATGGGGTGCCCCCCACGGAAAGCCACTTTCCCTGGGGGGGGGGGGGCATTAGTTCGTGCTTGCTCCCGAGTCCCATTGACACAGACAGCGGGACTCGGCCCCGCCCCCCCAGTCCCGTGTTACTGGATTTGATTGACCACATTGGGAGCCAGTCGCTACCGCTGCTATTAACCACATGCCTACCAGGCCAATTCTGACATTTCTCTCCTACATGTAAAAATCATCATTTTTTTTGCTAGAAAATTACATAGAACCCCCAAACATTATATATCTTTTTTTAGCAAAGACCCTAGAGAATACAATGGCGGTTGTTGCAACTTTTTATCTCACACAGTATTTGGGCAGCAATTTTTCGAACGCGTTTTTTTTGTGGAAAAAAAAACAGTTTTGTGTTTTAAAAAAAAAACAAAACAGTAAAGTTAGCCCAATGTTTTTGCGTATTGTGAAAGATGAAGTTACGCCGAGTAAATAGATACCAACATGTCATGCTTTAAAATTGCACACACTCGTGGAATGGCGCCAATGTTCGGTACTTAAAAATCCCCCATAGGCGACGCTTGAAATTTTTTTACTGGTTACTTGTTTTGAGTTACAGAGGAGGTCTAGGGACAAAATGTTTGCTCTCGCTCCAACGTTCGCGGCGATACCTCACATTTATGGTTTGAACACCGTTTTCATATGTGGGGGCGGGACTTACGTGTGCGTTCGCTTCTGCGTGCGAGCACACGGGGACAGCGGTGCTTTAAAAATTTTTTTTTTTTTTTTTTATTTATTTTGACACTTTTTTGAAAAAAAAAAATGTGATCACTTTTATTCCTATTACAAGGAATGTAAACATCCCTTGTAATAGGAATATGACATAGCAGGTCCTCTTAATAGTGAGATATGGGGTCAATAAGACCCCACATCTCACGACTAAGCTGGGAAGCCTGAAATAAAAAAAATAAATAAAACGATCGCCGCTTCCCAGCCGAAGTGGCGCCGTTTTTTTTGAACGGAGAGGCCGGGGGTGACGTCATAACATCGCGCCCGGCCTCCGACGATCATAGAGACTCCGGCGACCATCTGGTCCGCCGGAAATCTCTATGATCTACATCCGGCGCCGGCGGATCCGCTCTCTGGCTTACCGATCGTAACGGTAAGTCGGAACAAGCGTCGGAGGGCGGCGGGAGGGGGGGGGGCTTCCCTTCTCGCCTCCCGTAAGAACGATCAAGCGGCGGAACGGCCGCTATGATCATTCCTATGGTGTAGAAATTCGCCGGCTGAAACCGGCAATATCTGAATGATGTCTGTAACTACAGGCATCATTCAGATATACCTGCTCAAAGTCCATCACGTCATATGACGTGCCTGGTAGGCAAGTGGTTAACCTGGCCAATGAGGAGAAAGACAGTGGCGGGAGCCGCTGTGCTTGTGCACATCGCTGGATCGGATGGGCTCAAGTAAGAAAAAAAGGGGGGGGCTGCAGCACAGAAGTTTTTTTCACCTTAATGCATAGAATGAAAAACCTTAAGGCTTTAGAAGCATTTTAACCACTTGCCGCCAAATCACGTACCTGTATGTCACGTGACTTCGAGTGGTTGTACCGGAGTGATATGCAGCTTCAGACATTACCCAGGTAGCATTTTTAGGAGCCGATGGTCGGCTCTCTTCAGGGCCATCTTTAATATTGCTTGGACCCGGGGCAAACATTTTCTTGGGCTCATGGGGCAGCTTTTGGGTCCCACAACAATGACTGGGCCCGGGGCAGCTGCCCCTTTTGCCCTGCGTTAAAGATGGCCCTGGCTCTCTTGTAATACTAATCAATGTGGCTAAGCAGCTTCTTAACGGTTATTACATGGAGTGGGAGGTCCCTCCCCCATTCCACAGCCTTCCGCCACTCGCCTGGACTCTCCCATCCCACCGCGAGACACCAGAGATACCAGCCGGGACATCCGTCTGCTGGCTGCAGACCCCAACAAATCCATAATCGGCTTCGATCGGGTCTTGGATAGAGGGCCAGACTGGGATTAAAAACCAGCCCTGGAAAAAATTTCACACCAGCCCCATAGCATTATTATACCAGCCCAACAGCATAACGTCATTATTTTCTTGTTCATATAAGGGAAAACCATGCATTTTAAAGTGTGTGTGTGTGTGTGTGTGTGTGTATATATATATATAGTAAAAGTAGAACAATACTCAAGGGGAGACCCCAGGAATGTGGGGGGGGGACTCTTGTGTCCAGAGACCACCTCCCCCAGAAATAATACACTAAGGTAAGCAGGTGGAGGTACTGATATAAGGGGGAAACCTTTATATCAGTGCCCCCTACATCAGTGACTCCCCCCTCAGACTGGCCTGGCGGTGCTGTCACTGACTTCCTTTCAGGTGCACCGTGCAGGGATCAGTCAGATGGCTCCAGCTTGGTGGCTCTGGTTTTATCCTATAGTCTCCTCTCCACAGTCCACACACGCCTGACTCCTTCTGTGACCCCCATCCAGGCGATACTCTCACTCCCTTCCAGACTCCCTCAGAGACTGCAGACATGATACAAGAGATGATCAGAAACTGAGGACATGATACAGGAGATGATCAGAGACTGAGGACATGATACAGGAGATGGTCAGAAACTGCGGACATGATACAAGAGATGGTCAGAGACTGCGGACATGATACAGGAGATGGTCAGAGACTGCAGACATGATACAGAAGATGGTCAGAGACTGCAGACATGATACAAGAGATGGTCAGAGACTGCAGACATGGTACAAGAGATCAATACAGCCTCACTATGCCCATCAATGCAGCCTCACTGTGCCCATCAATGCAGCCTCACTGTGCCAACAATGGAACCTCACTGTGCCCATCTGCAGCCTCATGAGTGCCAACAATGCAGCCTCACTGTGCCCATTTGCAGCCTCATCAGTGCCAACAATGGAACCTCACTGTGCCCATCTGCAGCTTCATGAGTGCCAAGAATGCAGCCTCACTGTGCCCATTTACAGCCTCATCAGTGCCAACAATGGAACCTCACTGTGCCCATCTGCAGCCTCATGAGTGCCAAAAATGCAGCCTCACTGTGCCCATTTGCAGCCTCATCAGTGCCAACAATGGAACCTCACTGTGCCCATCTGCAGCCTCATGAGTGCCAAGAATGCAGCCTCACTGTGCCCATTTACAGCCTCATCAGTGCCAACAATGCAGCCTCACTGTGCCCATCTGCAGCCTCACTGTGCCAACAATGCAGCCTCACTGTGCCTGTCTGTATCCTCATCAGTGCCCATCTGCAGCCTCACTGTGCCCATCTGCAGCCTCAGTGTGCCAACAATGCAGCCTCACTGTGCCCATCTGTATCCTCATCAGTGCCCATCTGCAGCCTTGCCAGTACCTTGATTACACACAGCTGGTGTCACATAGGAAGGGGCGCTTTATTTTATTTTCTTATTTATTTATACAATGCTGGGAAATTGAATCAGTGTTCCGTCTATCACAGATGAGGAGGCGGGGCTTTGTTACAGTGGATGGCCGCCGAACAGTTAAGACTGCAACTGCATGACACAGCGGGAGACACCCACTGTTTGTGATTACACAAACGGAGGGAGGGAGAGGAGGACTCTGCATTTGGATCATCCCTGGGCGCCGCTGCAGCCGCAGCTCAAAGCGGCCCCAAGGCAGGCGGCCTACCCAGTCCGGCTCTACTTGGATATGGTAACCAGGAAACCACGCCGTGACATCACTTCCGGTTTACTCAGGAAACAATGGCACCAGATTTATAAAATCTAAAGTATTCAAAAACGCCGATCTTGGCATTTTGAATTTGTTCAAGTGTAGAGGAGGGGATCCCTAGATCCCTCCATAAAGAGTACCTGTCACCCGCCTAATGTTATCACAGGGATGTTTACATTCCTTGTGACAGCAATAAATGTGATGTCATTTTTTTTTTTTAAAGGGACAGTGTAAAAATAAAAAGTAAAATAAATAAGAAAAAAAAATAAACGAAAGCGCCCCTTCCTACATGCTCGCGCGCAGAAGAGAACACATACGCAAGTTGTACCCGCATATGTAAACAGTGTTCAACCCCCACATGTGAGGTAGCGCCACGATGGTTAGAGCGAGAGCAATAATTCTAGCGCTAGAAGAATTATATAAGATAATAAAATAATTCTTGCGCAAGAAGAATTTATATAAGAAGATAAAAAAAAAATTTTTCTTTTGGTAGGTGGCTGTTATGTCCTAATTCAGCCACTAGATGTCTCTATGCAACCTAAGAGTGTTTTTTTTTCTCTCTCTTTTACAGGATGCTGGTACTGTATGCCCTTTGTAATTTATCGCTGCTCCTGAACATATTTCTCCTGAATATATAGAAAATTTAAAATTTTGAGCTCACCTGAAATTGAAATATCAGCCATGGGTGAATGTAGGAGTATTAACCACTTGCCCACCTGGCTTTTTCTTGCGTATGCGTTTGCTTCTGGGCGCAAGCATGGAGGGACATTTTTATTTTTTACTATCCTTTTGATTGATTAATTTTTTTATCACTTTTATTCCTATTACAAGGAATGTGAACATCCCTTGTAACATAAATAAGGATGACAGGTCCTCTTTATGGAGAGATCTGGGGTCAAAAAGACCCCAAATCTCTTCCTTACCTTTAAAAGCAAAAGATCAAAAAAAAAAAGGTTTTTTTTGTTGATCTTTTGCTTAAATTAACAAAAAAAGATTTACTATCAGCCTTGATCAGAAGGGTCTTCATGATGTCGCTCCAGTCCTCCAAGGCCATGAAGGTGGTCGAAGAGTATCTACTCTTTGATTGTCTATGGCAGCAGCTGGCTGCGCCGTCGGATCGTTTCTCAGGCAAATCGGCGGAAATGGTAAGACCGAGAAACACCGCCGCTTTGGAATGCGCTCTAGCGGTTCAAGAGCCACTTGGACCGCATTCATGAGAAGGCCTGCTGCAAAAAATGATTTGGTTGATGGTTCAGCCATAACCCCAGTAAACCACTTGCAAACCACAACGTATACATACATATTGCGGTCGGCAGGTGGGTAAAGTGTCTCTAAATTCTAAACTTTTTTTTTTTTGTCTTGGATAGCGTGCAGAGGGATTAGAACCCCTGTCAAGTTTTTATTGGTGTTTGTGTTACCATCAGAGAGATTTACCCCTAATTTTTGTTCTGTTTACTGTTATTACTGAGAGTGAGAAATAATGAAAAATCCAAAATTTGGGGTTGCCATCAAAACAGGAATAGAGTTGAACTCTTATTCCCCGTACACACGGTCGGAATTTCCGATGGAAAATGTCCGATCGGAGCGTGTTGTCGGAAATTCCGACCGTGTGTGGGCTCCATCGGACATTTTCCATCGGATTTTCCGACACACAAAGTTGGAGAGCAGGAGATAAAATTTTCCGACAACAAAATCCGTTGTCGGAAATTCCGATCGTGTGTACACAAATCCCGACGGACAAAGTGCCACGCATGCTCAGAATAAATAAAGAGATGAAAGCTATTGGCCACTGCCCCGTTTATAGTCCCGACGTACGTGTTTTACGTCACCGCGTTTAAAACGATCGGATTTTCCGACAACTTTGTGTGACCGTGTGTATGCAAGACAAGTTTGAGCCAACATCCGTCAGAAAAAATCCTAGGATTTTGTTGTCGGAATGTCCGAACAAAGTCCGACCGTGTGTACGGGGCATTACAGTGGGGACACTAGTTGTGGTGACAACCAGGTTTTCTCTCACTTTCAAGGGATTTCCTCTCGCTTCCTATTTTGGCTATGGGACAGGAAGTGAAGGGAAATCTCTCCAATGGGACACAGAGGATACAGATGGCAAAAAAAAAAACTGACTGGCGTTATAGCCCTCCCTTACTCTATCCATAATGAAACAAAAAAGGTTTTTCATATAGCTCTGCTTTAAGATTGAGCCTGGTCTTGGAAAGCCCGGTCTATAACAGAATTAGTGGTGCATGAGTATTGGCCAACCTGAGCACACTGGCCATTCAGCGCCCCAAGCCAAATTTCCAGATCTTGTGGGGAATAAAAATGGAAAATTTGCAAAATAACCACATACATAAACAGAGGCAGTTATTGGAAACTTTTCTGTTCTACCCAAACAATATTTTTAAAGCTCAAAAACAAAAATGTATTTTATTGCAATATGTATATATATATATATATATATATATAAAATACATGGGGTGATGGGTGGGGCAGTGTATATATAATATATGGGGGTTAGTGTATATATTTATATATATATATATATATATATATATATATATATATATATATACTGTATATATATATATATATATATATATATATATATATATATATATATATATATATATATACACACACACAGTATCTCACAAAAGTGAGTACACCCCTCACATTTTTGTAAATATTTTCTTCTATCTTTTCATGTGACAACACTGAAGAAATGACACTTGTCTACAATGTAAAGTAGTGAGTGTACAGCTTGTATAACAGTGTAAATTTGCTGTCCCCTCAAAATAACTCAACACACAGCCATTAATGTCTAAACCGCTGGCAACAAAAGTGAGTACACCCCTAAGTGAAAATGTCTAAATTGGGCCCAATTAGCCATTCTTTCTCCCCGGTGTCATGTGACTCGTTAGTGTTACAAGGTCTCAGGTGTGAATGGGGAGCAGGTGTGTTAAATTTGGTGTTATCGCTCTCACTCTCTCATACTGGTCACTGGAAGTTTAACATGGCACCTCGTGACAAAGAACTCTCTGAGGATCTGAAAAAAAGAATTGTTGCTCTACATAAAGAGCCTAGGCTATAAGAAGATTGCCGAGACCCTGAAACTGAGCTGCAGCACGGTGGCCAAGACCATACAGCGGTATAACAGGACGGGTTCCACTCAGAATAGGCCTCGCCATGGTCCACCAAAGAAGTTGAGGTCATGTGCTCAGCGTCATATCCAGAGGTTGTCTTTGGGAAATAGACGTATGAGTGCTGCCAGCATTGCTGCAGAGGTTGAAGGGGTGGGGGGTCAGCCTGTCAGTGCTCAGACCATACGCCGCACACTGCATAAAATTGGTCTGCATTTCTGTCATCCCAGAAGGAAGCCTCTTCTAAAGATGATGCACAAGAAAGACTGCAAACAGTTTGCTGAAGACAAGCAGACTAAGGACATGGATTACTGGAACCATGTCCTGTGGTCTGATGAGACCAAAATAAACTTATTTGGTTCAGATGGTGACAAGCGTTTGTGGGGGCAACCAGGTGAGGAGGACAAAGACAAGTGTGTCTTGTCTACAGTCAAGCATGGTGGTGGGAGTGTCATGGTCTGGGGCTGCATGAGTGCTGCCGGCACTGGGGAGCTACAGATCATTGAGGGAACCATGAATGCCAACATGTACTGTGACATACTGAAGCAGAGCATGATCCCCTCCCTTGGGAGACTGGGCCACAGGGCAGTATTCCAACATGATAACCACCCCAAACACACCTCCAAGACGACCACTTGCTAAAGAAGCTGAGGGTAAAGGTGATGGACTGGCCAAGCATGTCTCCAGACCTAAACCCTATTGAGCATCTGTGGGACATCCTCAAACGGAAGGTGGAGGAGCGCAAGGTCTCTAACATCCACCAGCTCCGTGATGTCCTCATGGAGGAGTAGAAGAGGACTCCAGTGACAACCTGTGAAGCTCTGGTGACCTCCATGCCCAAGAGGGTTAAGGCAGTGCTGGAAAATAATGGTGGCCACACAAAATATTGACACTTTGGGTCCAATTTGGACATTTTCACTTAGGGGTGTACTCACTTTTGTTGCCAGCGGTTTAGACATTAATGGCTGTGTGTTGAGTTATTTTGAGGGGACAGCAAATTTACACTGTTATACAAGCTGTACACTCACTACTTTACATTGTAGCAAAGTGTCATTTCTTCAGTGTTGTCACATGAAAAGATAGAATAAAATATTTACAAAAATATGAGGGGTGTACTCACTTTTGTGAGATATTGTATATACATATATATATACTAACCCCCATATATTATATATACATTCAGAGGCGGCTCTCTAATTAGGCAAATTAGGCGGTCGCCTAAGGCCTCGCACTCACAGGGGCCTCGCAGCCGCCTAATTTGCCTGTTCTCAATCACTGAAGTTGACGCCGACGGCTCCGCCTACCCCCACTGGGACTCTGTGGTTTAGGAGCTGACAGACAAATCAGATACTGCCCGCATCCTGAGGAATAGCGGCCTCATCACGGAGCGTCCCAGTCCGTGGGGCCTCATGTGTAAGTTTTGCCTAAGGCCTCACAAAGCCTAGAGCCGCCTCTGTATACACTGCCCCACCCATCACCACCCATATATATATATATATATATATATATATATATATAGATATACAGTATCTCACAAGTGAGTACACCCCTCAAAGATGAAGTAAACCCTGATGGGTTTTACTTCCTCTTTTGCTTGCTGCAAAGCCTGCAAATGAAAAGCATAATGGGCTAGTATACATCGCATACTAGCCCATTATGTGCCACTTACCTGCAAAAGAATCCAGCGATGTCCCCTGTGTGGGCAGCGTCCATCTTCTGGGCCCTCTTCCTTCTGGGCCGTGGACTCCGGCTCTGTGATTCGCCGGAGCCGCATGATGTCACTCCAGCGCATGCGCACGGGAGCCGCGATTAACGGCACAGGCTAGGGAAGAAACGTCACTTAGTTTTGTCTCTTCCCCGCGCATGCGCCATTGGAATTTTCGGCGGACTACAAGTGAAATATCTCCTAAACGTTTAGGAGATATTTCCACTACCTATAGGTAAGCCTTATTCTAGGCTTACCTATAGGTAGAAGTCCAAAAAGTGGGTTTACAACCATTTTAGGGGCTATGGGCAGAAGTGACGTTTGACGTGGCTTCCCCCCTCCCATGCTATGGAGCCGAGCGGGGGACATCTTCCCCTCAGTCGGCAGCCAGGCAACCATGGGAAAGGACGCGATCGTCTCCGTCGCTACCAGCGGGTCCGGTTAGGGGCGGAGACTACCAGAGCTCAGCGGGAGGGGGCCGGGCACCTCTCCCGCCACAGATAAAAGTGATCTAGCGGCGAATCCGCCACGGAGACCACTTTTATCATGAAGAGAAACGCGCATCGTTCCCGAAAATACCAGGGTTATGGCAGCTAACTGCTGTCATAACCCCGGGTATTTAGCGTCAAAGTACCGACGTACGGGTACGTCGTTTTGCGCGAAGTGGTTAAATCATTTGTAGGGGAGCCCCGGATAGCTGTAAAAAGTCAACTGAAGTTATAATCCTTACAATCACTCTTATGGATTTGGTTTTCTGAAAATAGCACAATGGATCACAATTCTATGGCGCCCTCCTACCTTGCTAGGATGTTAAGGCAAATTTTAATTCTTTTTGGCTCCTCTGCAATCATTGGGGTCGTTGTTGATTGCTTTGGGCTGTTCTGTGGTTTACAGGCTGCAGGTTTGATTATTTCCCCCTGCATTCTAGACTTCTAGAACCTAGTGGGATGGAAAGGCAAATAAGCAGTCTGAATATTTATGGGACTTCAGCCAATCCCTGGGGAGGTGTGCCCAGCAGGTGACTGGGGGGGGGGGGGGCACATAAATAGTCTAAGGCAGGGGTCCCAAACTGGTGGCCCTCCAGCTTCCACAGGGCAGAGGTATGATGGGAATTGCAGTTTCCCAGGAGGGCCGCCAGTTCGAGACTCTAAGGCAGTGGTTCTCAACTCCGGTCCTTGGGACCCACCAACAGGCCAGGTTTGCAAGATAACTGAAATACATGACAGGTGATATCATTTGCTGCTCAGTAATTGCAGTATTCTAGTCCGCATCTCCCCAAGGTAATACTTAAAATCTGGCCTGTTAGTGGTTCCTGAGGACAGGAGTTGAGAACCACTGCTCTAAGGCCTGGAGCAGCTGGGTTTTTGTCCTACTGGATGAGTTCCCAGCCTCAGGGGCTCTGCGGACACACAAGCGCCTACAATGGGCACACAAGCATCAGAACTGGACCCCGGAGCAATGGAAGAAGGTGGCCTGGTCTGAGGAATTCAAGAATGGTTTGAGGAACACAAGTTTGAGGTGTTGACTTGGCCTCCAAATTCTCCAGATCGCAATCCAGTCGAGCATCTGTGGCATGTGCTGGTAAAAACAAGTCTGATCCATGGAGGCCCCACCTCACAACTTACAGGACTTATAGGATCTGCTACTGATAGCTCAGTGCCAGATACCACAGTATACCTTCAGAGGTCTAGGAGTCCATGCCTGGATGGGTTATGGTGGGTAGTCATAATGTTATGGCTGATCAGTGTGTATAAAGCATCAGTCTAACACACATGAGTGCATGTACAGTATGTATATATGGAGGGGGTTGCCAATGAGACCCCTGAAGCTCTGCCAGTGGCGCATGGGGTGATTAGGGTGTGCCCAGGCACATCTGGCACACCCTATGCGTACACCTATGGTACAGTTACAAGACAATTTGATAAAAAAGATCCCCTGCTTGTGGGAGCTTACAATCTAAAAAGGAAGGGGCAAGTCATACAAAAGTAATAACTGTGAGCAAAGAATAGGTGCAGGTACTCCACCCTTCCGAGTCACCCCTTGTCTCCGCCCCCTACCCACCTCCGAGCACTGTCGCATGATTCCACCCCCCCTACCCACCACCCAGTACCACCCCTCAATGGTAGAGCCCATCCCAGCAACAGTTAACCTCCCGGCAACAATCAATTCCCCCACAACAATAGATCCCCCATCAGCAACAATAGACCTCCCCAGCAACAATAGATTCCCCCACAATGATAGATTCCCCCAGCAAATATAGACCTCCCTGCAACAGTTGATCCCCCAACAACGATAGACCTCCCCAGCAAAAATAGACCTCCCCAGCAACAATAGATTCCCTCAACAACAAAAGACCTCCCCAGCAAAAATAGACCTACCCAGCAACAATAGATCCCCCCAGCAACAGTAGATCCCCCACAACAATAGACCTCCCCAGCAAAAATAGACCTCCCCAGCAACAAAAGATTCCCCCAGCAAAAATAGACCTCCCCAGCAGCAATAGATTCCCCCAGCAACTATAGATTCCCCACAACAATAGTTTCCCCCAGCAAATATAGACCTCCCAGCAACAGTAGATCCCCCAACAACAATAGACCTCCCCAGCAAAAATAGACCTCCCCAGCAACAATAGATTCCCTTAGCAACAGTAGATCCCCCAACAACAATAGACCTCCCCAGCAACAATAGATCCCCCAGCAACAATAGATCCCCCCAGCAAAAATAGACCTCCCTCACAAAAATAGACCTCCTCAGCAACAATAGATCCCCCAGCAAAAATAGACCCCCCCCGCTACGCAAAAATAAACCTCCCCAGCAGCAATAAATTCCCCCAGCAACAATAGACCTCCCAGCAACACTAGATCTCCCAGCAACACTAGATTCCCCCAGCAACAATATATTCCCCCAGCAACAATAGATCCCCCCAACAAAAATAAATCTCCCCAGCAACAATTGATTTCCCCAGCAAAAAAATAGACCTCCCAGCAACAATAGATTTCTCCACAGCAATAGATTCCCCCAGCAAAAAACAGACCTCCCAGCAGCAGTAGATTCCCCCAAACCTATAGATTCCCCTAGCAACAATAGATTCCCCCAGCAACAGTACATCCCCCACATCAATAGACCTCCCCAGCAAAAATAGACCTCCCCAGCAGCAATAGATTCCCCCAGCAACTATAGACCTCCTAGCAACAGTAGATCCCCCCACAACAATAGACCTCCCCAGCAAAAAAAAAACTCATAGATTCCCCCCAGCAAAAAATAGACCTCCCCAGCAAAAATAGATTCCCCCAGCAACAGTAGATCCCCCCACAACAATAGACCTCCCCAGCAAAAAAAAAACTCATAGATTCCCCCCAGCAAAAAATAGACCTCCCCAGCAAAAATAGATTCCCCCAGCAACAGTAGATCCCCCAGCAACAATAGAACTGCTTCCCCTGCGTTCCCCTGCGTTCCCCTGCGCCCCCCTCTGAAAAAAACTCTGACTGAGAGATGAGCTGATGGAGAAGTCGGAAGTATGGTTTTAGGTGGAGTGAAGAGATGAGCTCTCAAAGGTCACCTGAAGGTGGATAGAGCCTGAGCTAGCCAGATGGATTGGGGAAGGGTGTTCCAGAGGGTGGGAGAGGCTCTGGAGGAGTCCTGCAGACCAGCATGGGAGGATCAGAGGAGGGAGCTAGAGAGCAGGAGGTCATGGGAGGAGCAGAGAGAACAATTTGGGTGATACTTACTTGGAGACCAGGTTGGTGGTGTAGTTGGGGGCAGATTTGTGGATGGTTCTGTATGATAGACATGTGCACTCCCGAAAAATGTGTTCCTTTTCGTTTCATTCGGGGTTTTTTTGTTTGTTTTTCGGGTCATTCGTTATGATCGCAATTCGTAAATTCGTAAATTAAAAAATTCATAAATTCGAAAATAAGAAAGAAAATTTTAAAATTCGAAAGAACGAAAATCCAAAAATTCTAAATAATAACTAACTATTAAATTACAGGTATTGGAATTTCCTTTCAAATTTGTCTGTTAGTGATCATAACAAATACAAATTTATCCGAAGTTACGAATTATCTGAAATAATGAATGCCGCATCTAAACAAATGGAACGGAACAAATTAATAATAAATAATAATAATAAAAAGTTTATATTATTATTATTGTTATTTATTATTATTAATTCATTACATTCCATTTGTTTAGATGCAGCATTCGTTATTTCAAAAATTCGTAACTTCAGATAAATTCGTATTCATTACGTTCACTAACAGACAAATTTGAAAGAAAATTCCAATAGTTAGTTATTATTTCGAATTTTCGGATTTTTGTGCTTTCGAATTTTCAAATTTTCTTTTTTTCGTTTTTTTTGAAATTACGAATTGATGTTAGTTATTATTTCAGATTTTCGAATTTTTTCGGGTTTTGGGATTTTCGAATCTATGAATATTCGGAAAAAATTGTTAAATGGGTTTTCGTTAATTCGGATGTTTCGAGTTCGGAACAAAATTAATTGCAGATGTCTACTTTATGATGCTGTTAGTGTTTTGAATAAAAAATACCCACTATATAGCCACAAACATCGGGACATAACTTTTATTACAGGAGAGTACGTTTCATTTCTTCTTTATACACAATGAGTTCAACTTCTGTAGATTTTATACATTTTTTTTTTATGGGATGATCTCTATAGTTTCTGGAGGTCAGAAGTTTTGGACAGCTGATTAAAAACAGAAGATTAATTCCATTCTGTACCAGTTTCTCATTTCCTGCGGCTCTCGGGGAAATGCCTACTTGTCAGGCCAACCATGGAGAGAAAAAAAAATCTCTTCTTTGTCTGAACATAACAACTCCTTAATAGGGCGACGCAGCGCCCCCCGCTGGCCACGTATAGCCCGGCAGGTGTGCTCCACGTCTTCTGTCAACTTGGAATTAGCCGGGTTTATACATAAGCCGTGAAGAAGTGATGGAACTCTTCCTAGGTGTAACAATGCGCCACAAGGGTTTTATCTGACAGACTCAATTAATTTTCCGTTTTTTCCATAGTAGTAGGATTTTTTTTTTTTTTTAAGGTTTCTTGTTTGGTCCTGCAGTGTTCTTAAAGAGGAACTGCCGTCTGCTCACATAATTTTTAATAAAAAAAACATCTTTGCCATTCTGAAGCTTCCCTCCAACCACTTATTATTTTATATAACATTTTAATTATTATATGATTATTAATTATTATATCATTATTTTATTATTTTATATAACATTTTAATTATTATATGATTATTAATTATTATATCATTATTTTATTATTTTATATAACATTTTAATTATTATATAATTATTAATTATTATCTCATTATTTTATTATTTTATATAACATTTTAATGATTATATAATTATTAATTATTATATCATTATTATCATTATTTTATTATTTTATATAACATTTTAATTATTATATGATTATTAATTATGAATTATTATATCATTATTTTATTATTTTATATAACATTTTAATTATTATATGATTATTAATTATTATATCATTATTTTATTATTTTATATAACATTTTAATTATTATATGATTATTAATTATTATATCATTATTTTATTATTTTATATAACATTTTAATTATTATATAATTTTTAATTATTATCTCATTTTTTTATTATTTTATATAACACTTTAATTATTATATAATTATTAATTATTATATAATTATTTTATTATTTTATATAACTAACTATTAAATTATAGGTATTGGAATTTCCTTTCAAATTTGGCTGTTAGTGAACGTAACGAGTACGAATTTATCCGAAGTTACGAATTATCTGAAATAATGAATGCCGCATCTAAACAAATGGAACGGAACAAATTAATAATAAATAATAATAATAAAAAGTTTATATTATTATTATTGTTATTTATTATTATTAATTCATTACTTTCCATTTGTTTAGATGCAGCATTCGTTATTTCAAAAATTTGTAACTTCGGATAAATTCGTATTCGTTACGTTCACTAACAGACAAATTTGAAAGGAAATTCCAATAGTTAGTTATTATTTCGAATTTTCGGATTTTTGTGCTTTCGGATTATATGATTATTAATTATTAATTATTATATCATTATTTTATTATTTTATATAACATTTTAATTATTATATGATTATTAATTATTATATCATTATTTTATTATTTTATATAACATTTTAATTATTATATGATTATTAATTATTATATCATTATTTTATTATTTTATATAACATTTTAATTATTATATAATTATTAATTATTATCTCATTATTTTATTATTTTATATAACATTTTAATGATTATATAATTATTAATTATTATATCATTATTATCATTATTTTATTATTTTATATAACATTTTAATTATTATATGATTATTAATTATTAATTATTATATCATTATTTTATTATTTTATATAACATTTTAATTATTATATGATTATTAATTATTAATTATTATATAATTATTTTATTCTTTTATATAACATTTTAATTATTATATGATTATTAACTATTATATCATTATTTTATTATTTTATATAACATTTTAATTATTATATAATTATTAATTATTATATAATTATTTTATTATTTTATATAACAACCACATATTATTTTATATATATATATACACTGTGATTCTGTACTTGCCAAATATGCTGCAGAAATCTCCCTCCGCTGAGTCTGGCTGCAGCCATTTTAACTGTGGGCAGCTGAAGCTGCTGCCTGTTGACTTCCTGGATTTACACAGACACACCTCCAGCTCTGCAGCTCTCATTGGCCCTCTTATGACTCACCCCCCCCCCCCCCCCCCCACCTCCATTCCTGGCAAACTCTCACAAGAATGAGAGAGAGAGCTGTGTATGATGTCATAATCCTAGGCTAATGACCAGACAGGAAACAGGAAGTGGGCTGTATAAGGGATTTACTGGCAGAAAAAAAAATGTTTTACTATCCAAAGATAAAACAACAACAACAAGGGCAGAAGATTTAATAGTTGGAAAGTTAAAAAAAAATGACTGAAGTTTCGCTTTAACCACTTCAATACCGGGCTCTTTCACCCCCTTCCTGGCCAGGCCAATTTTCCAGCTTCCAGCGCTCTCACACTTTGAATGACAATTACACGGTCATGCAACACTGTAACCATATGACATTTTTATCATTTTTTTTTTCACACAGATAGAGCTTTTTTTTTGGTGGTATTTAACCACTTCCAGGCCACACTTATACTGCGGCAGGGCGGCACGGCTGCAGAAAACTAATGTACCTGTACGTTGTTTGATTCTTCCGGGTCTGGGGTGCACGTGTGCCCCCGGGGACCCGCTCCCATTGTGATTGGACACAGAGGGAGCCAATCAGCAGGTCCGGCAGACGCAAAGTAGAGAGGGTCCGTAGAGAGGCAGAAGAGCGGTCTGTCTATGTAGACAAGGCAGATCGCCGTTCTGCCAGAGGGGAAGATGGAGATCTTTTAATTACAGTTTGATAGAAGATCATCTAACAAGTAAGATTACCAGTGTTTGGTGTAGAGTAATGAGTATTGGCAAACACATTCTTCAGCCAGCAGGGAGAACTGTGAATATGTCATTAAACAATGCCTCCCAAAAATATAAAAGACAAATGCAATCATAACAGGGATGCTCATTAGTCTGAATCAAAAAAGAACAGATAGTCCGACTCTCCAGTTATTACTTACTTTGCAGGTCTTAATTCTCCTTAACCACTTGCCGACTGGAATACATATACAATATATATATATATACATACAGGGCTTTTTTTCACAGCGAATAGGTGCAGGAACTCCTCTCTTCTGAGTTGCCCCTTGACTCCACCCCCTACCCACCTCCGAGCACCGTTCCTTGGTTCCACCCCTTACCCTCCTCCCAGTACCAACCCCTTTGGAGAAAACAGAGCCAAGTATAATTTTAAGTGCTAAGTATTTTGTATGGATTTCCTTAAAGATTACAAAAAAAGACAGTAAAATCGATCTAGCAACAATAGACACCCCAGCGACAATAGATCCACCCCATCAACAATGGACTACCAACAGCCAGCATCAATAGACCCTTCAGCAGACAGCAACATTAGACCCCTCCCTCAACAGTAGATCCCTCCCAGCAACGATTGACCCCCTGCAACAAAAGACCCACCCCCACAGAACAATAGATCCCCCACCAGCAACAATAGATCCTCCCCAGCAACAATAGATTTCCCAGTAGTCAGCATCAATAGACCCTTCAGCAGCCAGCAACAAAGACCCCTCCCTCAACAGTAGACCCCTCCCAGCAACGACTGACCTCCCAGCAACATAGGACCCGCCCCAGCAGCAATAGACCCCTCACGAGCAAAAGAAAGAACTAGCAACAATAGACTCCCTTCCTTTGCAAAAATAGATCCCCTCCAGCAACAATAGATTTCTCAGCAGCCATCATCAATAGACCCTCCAATACCTCCCAGCACCCCTTACCTTTACATACATTCAGTTCTGGAGGTGCCGGAACTGCATTCCCCCGCGTTCCCGCTGAAAAAAAAAAACTGTATATATATATATATATATATATATATATATATATATACATACACACACACACACAGTGGGATTTTTTTACTAAAGGAAAATCCACTTTGCACTACAAGTGCATTTGGAAGTAAAGTCGCTGTAGATCCGAGGGGGACATGCAAGGAAAATCAAAAACAGCATTTTAGCTAGCACATGATTGGATGATAAAATCAGCAGAGCTTCCCCTCATTTCAGATCTACCCCTCAGATCTACAGCGACTGCACTACCAAGTGCACTTCTAGTGCAAAGTGGATTTGACTTTAGTGAATCAACCCCAGTATCTCACAAAAGTGAGTACACCCCTCACATATTTAGTAAATCTTTTCTTCTATCTTTTCATGTGACAACACTGAAGAAATGACACTTGTCTACAATGTAAAGTAGTGAGTGTACAGCTTGTATAACAGTGTAAATTTGCTGTCCCCTCAAAATAACTCAACACACAGCCATTAATGTCTAAACCGCTGGCAACAAAAGTGAGTACACCCCTAAGCGAAAATCTCCAAAAATGGCCCAAAGTGTCAATATTTTGTGTGGCCACCATTATTTTCCAGCACTGCCTTAACTCTCTTGGGCATGGAGGTCACCAGAGCTTCACAGGTTGTCACTGGAGTCCTCTTCCACTCCTCCATGATGACATCACAGCGCTGGTGGATGTTAGAGACCTTGCACTCCTCCACCTTCTGTTTGAGGATGTCCCACAGATGATCAATAGGGTTTAGGTCTGGAGACATTCTTGGCCAGTCCATCACCTTTACCCTCAGCTTCTTTAGCAAGGCATTAGGCAGCCCGGACTGTGCCCAGCGTCAGTGGGAAAAAAATTATGCCCCATTGTTTCCTTCAGTGGGAGTATTTGTGCCCCATTATTGGTGTCAGTGGGAGGAATTGTGCTACATCGTTGATGTCATTGGATCCCATTCTTGCAGTTATTGGGATACATTGTGCCCCATCATTGATGTCATTGGGTCCCATTGTTGGTGTTTTTGGGAGAAATTGTGCCCCATCGTTGGTGTCATTGGGAGGAAGTGTGTCCACTTCATTAGTCTCAGTCAGTGGGAAAAAAACAATGCCCCATTGTTTGGTTCAGTGGGAGTATTTGCGCCCCATTATTGGTGCCAGTGGGAGGAGTTGTGCTACATGGTTGATGTCATTGGGCCCCATCGTTGGTGTCATTGGGAGGAATTGTGTCCCCTTCATTGGTCTCAGTCAGTGGGGGTAAATATGCCCCATGGTTAGTATCAGTGGAGGAAATAGTGACCCAAGGGCCAGATAAAAGCAATCACCTGGCCCCCGGGCCGCAGTGTGGAGGCCACTGGTGTAGGGGATGGGAAAAGCAATTTTATTACCTAATTCTCTGCTCCACCAGCAGCCGGCGCTCTCCTCTACATTCTGGCAGTGGACTGTCCCTCGGTGACCTCACAATCAATGCAGACATACGGGCTCTGAAGTGTACTTGATGACATCAGCGGACCTACTAATGGCAGAGCGCAGAGGAGGAGAGGCCACGAGGACCGGTCTAGGAAGCCCATGGGAGAGGAGGATCAGGTAAGTAAAACTGCTTTTTTTTCCCCACCCTCTAGACCAGGGGTCTCAAACCGGCGGCCCTCCTGCTGTTGTAAAACTACAAGTCCCATGAGGCATTGCAAGGCTGACAGTTACAAACATGACTTCGTCAGGCAGAGGCATGATGGGAACTGTAGTTCTGCAACAGCTGGAGGGTCACCAGTTTGAGACCCCCTGCTCTAGACCTAAATGATTATTTAACTCTTGCAGTGCAGAAAAAAAACCCCACCGCAGCTGAGCATTTTCATTTTTCCCAGAATTCAGCTAGCATTCCTTGGGCATCAGGTGACTTTGCCTAGGCAAAGATGATGCCGCCAATTTGCTGCAGCCAGGAGGAAGCATTTGCTTAGTCTCCTCTCTCTCAGTGATCAGACTGCAACATTAACTTTGTAAAAAGTCAGAAGGTGAGAGGCTGCAGCAGGGGCTGATTTGCTTCAGGGATTTGTGAAAATTCTCTAGCATTATCAAAATCCACTTTTGCAAAGTGAACATGTTCGGCTTTTTTAGGCACCATGCACAGTGAGCATTTAGCCCTGGTGCATGAGGCTCCGGTGTTTAGGTGTGGGCGAAGGGCACAGGTGTGACATCCAGCCCCGCTGCCAGCATCCTTTCTATCCCAAAAGAGTCTGACAGCTGCTGCAACTGGACAGTGCACCTAGGGGTACTTATGTTTAGGGCAGTATGTGCCCCGGGATGAGTGCTTGGAACGCATGCAGGCTAACCCTAGGTGCACCTTCCAGCCCCATCCAGCTTTCAGCCCCTCGTAGAGTTTGACAAGCTGCTGACAACTGGGCTGAACGGGGCACCTGTACCCTTTGCCCACACCTAAATGCTGGAACCTCATGCAACAGGGTTAAACGATCAGTCTGTATGAGGCCTTAGTAAATCAACTCCAATTTTTGTTTTTATTAACCACTTGCTTACCCGGGTACTTATACCCCCTTCCTGTCCAGGCCGATTTTCAGCTTTCAGCGCTGTCGCACTTTGAAGGACAATTGCGCGATCATGCAGCACTGTACCCAAATGAAAATTTTTATCATTTTTTTTTTCACACAAATAGAACTTTCTTTTGGTGGTATTTAATCACCACTGGGGTTTTATTTTTTACTAAAGAAACAGAAAAAGACCGGAAATTTTGAAAAAAAAAACCCCCTAATTTTTCATAGTTTGTTATAAAATTTTGCAAACAGGTAATTTTTCTCCTTCACTGATGTGCGCTGATGAGGCGGCACTGATGGGGACTGATGGGCACTGATAGGCATTGATGAGGTGCCACTGATGGGCACTGATAGGTGGCACCGATGGGCACTGTTGAGGCTGCACTGATGGGCACTGATAGGCAGCAATGAAGGGCACTAAGAGGTGGCACTGATAGGCGGCACTGGTGGGCACTGATAGGCGGCACTTAAGGGCACTAAGAGGTGTCACTGATAGGGGGACTGATGGGGACTGATGAGGTGGCACTAATGGGCACTGATAGGCACTGATGAGGTGGCACTAATGGACAGTGATAGGTGGCACTGATGAGGCTGCACTGATGGGCACTGTTAGGTGGCACTGATAGGCGGCAATGAAGGGCACTAAGAGGTGGCACTGATAGGCGGCACTGATAGGTGGCACTTAAGGGCACTAAGAGGTGTCACAGATAGGTGGCACTAATGAGCACTGGTAGGAAGCACCGATAGAATATGCATACTTGTGGAAGGCAGCCATAGTTGTTTGGCTGCTCCTCACAGATGTGCAATGGCTGAATATCTTTGGTTGGGAAAGGGTGGTTAAAAAAAAGATGAAATATGACTTTGCAGCTATTGGTATTATGGCATCATCTGTCACAAGCCTGTGAATACTAAGTGTGTGTATTTTGTAAGATTAGACTCTGACTCAGCATGTCCTTCCAGCACAGGAGAATGCTGAGGTTGGGATTTCAAGGTAACACAGGCATCAGCCAGAACATTTCTGCATCATTTATGCCAAGCTCTGAGGTGGACTGTGTTTTTTTCAGATGAGGTCCTAAAAATATTTTACATTATATGCAAATGTGTAATCTATTAAGAATTGTTAGTAGTCAGTTGGCGCACTACCTAATAATAGCCATAGATTGTGTAGCTGACATAGAGAACAAAGGCAAAGGGCCCTGGAAGCTGCTCCTCCTGCACTTTCTTGCTACAGTTGACTTAAAGCACAACTTCACTTTAGTGAAATTGTCCTTAAAATATTCTCCTCACCCATCCCCCCCCCCTCCAAGTGGCCACCTAGTTAAAATACTTACTTCAGCCCTGCTCCTGCGTTCTTCACTGTGAAGCTCTTCTTGGATCTGCACAGGTTTTTGCAGAAAGAAGTCCCAACTTCTCCAGCTTCTTCTGAGTTGATGGTTGATGGTAAAGAGAGGGGAATTGATGGTGGAGGACAGAGATAGGAGATGATGGTGGATGGTGAATAGATGGGAGCTGATGGCTAAGGAAGGAGATGGGTGATTATGTATTTTTCTAAAAGGAGAAATTTGCGCTAGGTGTAAAGTGAAAAATATAAATCAATGAAAAATGATATTGTGCTCAAGTGTGCAAAAATATTGATAATAATAAACCTATGAGGAAGTATCCTGCAGCTATGCGCTATAACCCTGATAGGGGGCACCACTAAGAATATATACAAAGAGCGCAGCGCTGGATTTGAGTATACAGTGAAAAATATTCAAGCAGTAAAATTATTTTGTTCAAATAAAAATGTGCATATTAATCTTCAAAAAATGTCCATAAAATACAAAATTATAAGTGATTAAACGTCCGTGAGGTACATGAAACACCAATCTGGATATCTGACTTCCACCGCTGTGAGACCCGTCACCAGAAAGATTGAAGGCTTACCGGACCGCCTCTTTAAAAAGGCATGAATCAATCACCAACATGGATGCTGTCCCTCTCCTGGCTGGATCCTGCTGTGAAGCACTAGATGGTTGATCCCAAATCAGTCAACCGTGAAGGAGCGCCAATCCCAGTAGCATAAATATCCAAAGAAAAAAAGGGGGAGAAATGCTCCAATGGTGTAGTAAATTATTGGTTCCTTTATTAAAAAGCCATGAAGGCGTTTAACAATACAAAAATCCTTGCAAGGAGTGATAAAACAATTCCGATAGAAAATGAAAGTCCGCGCATGCGCAGTCCGTGCGTACGTGTCTACCCTACGGCCGTTTCGTCAGAAATGACATCATCAGGGGCACGCCTACACGTCCGCGCATGCGCTTTAAGTACCCGAGCGGCGAAGCGAAGACACTCAGCCATTGGTTGTCTAATTACTGAAGTTTGGAGACAGCTGAAGCATCACCACTAGTGTTGATACTAATATGCTTCCATGAATCTTATCCGATGCCATCTTGTGGACAATTTGGATAATGCTCCAAGTTTAAATTAGATCTGGTATTTTAAGCCTATTTAAATAGAAAAAATATAGAAAAAATATAAAAAGGAAAGGCTGAAGGACAATTCGCATCCCCCCTCGAGCAAAAAACATTTCTTATTATAATTTCTATCGTTAAAACTAAAAAAGTCCCGGTGTTATCAAGGCTTAATATAACTAAACAAAAATTAAAAATTAAATTTAAAATTAAAATTTAAAACATCAAGGAAACGTAATGTAACAAGCCAGAAATGTAGTCATATCACACAAATTATTTTACTAGAAGCTGAAACATTTTAAATGAGAAAAGTCATCCAAACATAAGATGATAGCCCCTACATAGGAGAAACTTGGTACAAGCTAAATGACCCAATAGCAAAAAAATTGTAAGGTCATTTCTTGTATAAAGAAGATAATGTTAGCCAAAGAATGTAGAGGGGACCTCTAAACCAAGAGGGGGCGGGGAGGGGTTAAGGGCTTATTAGCTATTGTTAACAAAGCAATTAATGTCCCACTCCACATTCAAGCCTGTAGGGACATGACAACCCAATTTATATATCCAGTTAGTCTCACTTCTGGAAATACTACGTTTACCGTTACTCCCTCGCCAATGAGGTATGTATTTTTCAAGGGCTAGAAACGTGGTCCCCGTAGGGTCCCTTCTGTGTTTAAGGTCATAATGTTTTGAAACATTATGTTTGTCAAAGCCCCTTCGAATATTGGCAACATGCTCCCCTAGTCTCACCTGTAGCTTTCTGGTAGTGCGTCCTACATATTCTAACCCACAAGGGCATCTCAAAAGATATACTACGCACTTTGTAGAACAGGTGATAAAGGATTTTATTGGATATGTAATGCCTGTTCCTGTGGATGTAAATTCCGTTAACCTTCTGCCTTTAAAGGTATTTATGCTGCAAATTTGGCACTTTTTACAGGGATAAAAGCCCTTTAAATCACCAAAAAAGGAGGGTCTTACTGGTGGATCTGGAACATTAGGTGCTATGAAGTGCCTAAGGTTGGAGGCTCCCCTGAAGAGCACACAGGGTTTTTCTGTCAATAGTGGTCCTAAAACCCTATCATTCTTTATGATGGGCCAATGTCTTTTTATTATACGTTTTATAGCCCAATGCTGGCTAGAGTAGGTAGTTAAGAACGCCAGACCAAAATCCTGATTATGTGGATGGTGCGGGGCGGAGAACTGAAGGTGGCGGAAGGAGGTGGGAGATGATGGTGGATGGTAAAGAGAGGGGATTTGATGGCAGAGGAAGGAGGTGGGAGATAATGTGGATGGTGAAGAGAGGGGAGCTGATGGCAGAGGAAGGAGGTGGGAATTGATGTGGATGGTGGGAAGTGGAGAAATGATGGTGGAGAAAGGAGGTGGACAATGATGGTGGATGGTGAAGAGAGGGGCGCTGATGGCAGAGGAAGGAGGTGGGAGATAATGTGTATGGTGGGGAGCGGAGAACTGATGGTGGAGAAAGGAGGTAGAAAATGATGGTGGATGGTAAAGAGAGGGAAGTTTATGGCAGAGGAAGGAGGTGGAAGATAATGTGTATGGTGGGGAGCGGAGAACTGATGGTGGAGAAAGGAGGTGGACGATGATGGTGGATGGTAAGGAGAGGGGAGTTGATGGCAAAGGAAGGAGTTGGGAGATGATGTGCATGGTGGGGGTGGAGAACTGATGGTGGAGGAAGAAAGTGGGCGATGATGGTGGATGGTGAAGAGAGGGGAGCTTATGGCAGAGGAAGGAGGTGGGAGATGATGTGCATGATGGTGGGGAGTGGAGAACTGATGGTGGAGGAAGGAAGTGGGAGATGATGGTGGATGGTAAAGAGAAGGGAGTTGATGGCAGAGGAAGGAGGTGGGAGATGATGTGCATGGTGGGGGGTGGAGAATTGATGGTGGAGAAAGGAAGTGAGAGATGATGGTGGAAGAAGGAGGTGGGCGATGATGATGGATGGTGAAGAGAAGGGAGCTGATGGCAGAGGAAGGAGGTGGGAGAGGATGTGGATGGTGAAGAGAGGGGAGCTGATGGCAGAAGAAGGAGGTGGGAGATGATGTGCATGGTGGGGGGTGGAGAATTGATGGTGGAGGAAGGAGGTGGGCGATGATGTGCAGGGTGGGGGGTGGAGAATTGATGGTGGAGGAAGGAGGTGGGCAATGATGTGCAGGGTGGGTGGTGGAGAATTGATGGTGGAGGAAGGAGGTGGGCGATGATGGTGGATGGTGAAGATAGGGGAGCTGATGGCAGAGGAAGGAGGTGGGAGATTATGTGCATGGTGGGATGGAGAACTGATGGTGGAGAAAGGAGGTGGACGATGATGGTGGATGGTAAAGAGAGGGGAGTTGATGGCAGAGGAAGGAGGTGGGAGATGATGTGCATGGTGGGGTGGGGGGGGGGTGGAGAATTGATGGTGGAGGAAGGAAGTGGGAGGTGATGGGGGTTGATGGGGTGAAATGGGAAATGAGGGTGAAAGGAGCTGATAATGGAAGGGAGTAGGGATGAGCTTCGTGTTCGAGTCGAACCCATGTTCGACTCGAACATCGGCTGTTCGATCGTTCGCCGAATTGCGAACGTTATGGGCCGTTCGCGCTAAATTCGTGTGGCGCGTCACGGCCCATAATTCACTGCGGCATCGCAGTGCATTGCTGGCTGATGATTGGCCAAGCATGCACTATGACCCGCATGCTTGGCCAATCACAGCGCCGTCAGTAGAGAGAGCTGTAATTGGCCAAAGCCAGGGTGGCTTTGGCCAATTATGGCTCAGGGGATTTAGTACACACCCCACACTATATAAGGCCGCCTGCACGGCGGCCCTGTGTAGTGTGTGTTCCGGTGTGCTGAGAGATAGAGAGAGAGAGAGACAGTGTCATTTGATTTGAGTTAGATAGATTAGGCAGAACAGTCAGTCAGTTAGCTGCACTTACAGTGTATTGTGTATATATATGCATCCCAGGTGTTGCATATATATATATACACTGTATTCAGTTTAGCTAGATCCGTTCCTGTTATCTTCTATCTAGACTATTTACATTTAATGCAGTGCGTCCTGCTCACAGTGTTCAGCTAGATCCGTTCCTGTTATCTTCTAGACTATTTACATTTAGTGCAGTGCGTCCTGCTCACAGTGTTCAGCTAGATCCGTTCCTGTTATCTTCTAGACTATTTACATTTAGTGCAGTGCGTCCTGCTCACAGTGTTCAGCTAGATCCGTTCCTGTTATCTTCCTACTGACAGGCAGGCTTGTCTGATTACAGTATATAAAGCTACCTGAAGAAAATTACAGGTGTTCTATTTGATCCTATTAGTACCACGGTCAGGCAGCTAGACTATTTACATTTAGTACAGTGCGTCCTGCTCACAGTGTTCAGCTAGATCCGTTCCTGTTATCTTCCTACTGACAGGCAGGCTTGTCTGGTTACAGTATATAAAGCTACCTGAAGAAAATTACAGGTGTTCTATTTGATCCTATTAGTACCACGGTCAGGCAGCTAGACTATTTACATTTAGTACAGTGCGTCCTGCTCACAGTGTTCAGCTAGATCCGTTCCTGTTATCTTCCTACTGACAGGCAGGCTTGTCTGGTTACAGTATATAAAGCTACCTGAAGAAAATTACAGGTGTTCTATTTGATCCTATTAGTACCACGGTCAGGCAGCTAGACTATTTACATTTAGTACAGTGCGTCCTGCTCACAGTGTACAGCTAGATCCGTTCCTGTTATCTTCCTACTGACAGGCAGGCTTGTCTGGTTACAGTATATAAAGCTACCTGAAGAAAATTACAGGTGTTCTATTTGATCCTATTAGTACCACGGTCAGGCAGCTAGACTATTTACATTTAGTACAGTGCGTCCTGCTCACAGTGTTCAGCTAGATCCGTTCCTGTTATCTTCCTACTGACAGGCAGGCTTGTCTGGTTACAGTATATAAAGCTACCTGAAGAAAATTACAGGTGTTCTATTTGATCCTATTAGTACCACGGTCAGGCAGCTAGACTATTTACATTTAGTACAGTGCGTCCTGCTCACAGTGTACAGCTAGATCCGTTCCTGTTATCTTCCTACTGACAGGCAGGCTTGTCTGGTTACAGTATATAAAGCTACCTGAAGAAAATTACAGGTGTTCTATTTGATCCTATTAGTACCACGGTCAGGCAGCTAGACTATTTACATTTAGTACAGTGCGTCCTGCTCACAGTGTTCAGCTAGATCCGTTCCTGTTATCTTCCTACTGACAGGCAGGCTTGTCTGGTTACAGTATATAAAGCTACCTGAAGAAAATTACAGGTGTTCTATTTGATCCTATTAGTACCACGGTCAGGCAGCTAGACTATTTACATTTAGTACAGTGCGTCCTGCTCACAGTGTTCAGCTAGATCCGTTCCTGTTATCTTCCTACTGACAGGCAGGCTTGTCTGGTTACAGTATATAAAGCTACCTGAAGAAAATTACAGGTGTTCTATTTGATCCTATTAGTACCACGGTCAGGCAGCTAGACTATTTACATTTAGTACAGTGCGTCCTGCTCACAGTGTTCAGCTAGATCCGTTCCTGTTATCTTCCTACTGACAGGCAGGCTTGTCTGGTTACAGTATATAAAGCTACTTGAAGAAAATTACAGGTGTTCTATCCCAGCTTAGTGCAGCTACAGGCCATTAGTATGTCTGGAAGGCCAAGAAGGAGAGGCAGACAGTCACAAGCCAATAAGAGAGGGCAAGCAGGCTCTGTGTCTAGTGCTGGTCGTGGAGACGGTGCATCCTCATCAGCACGTGGCCATGGGACACGCTTGGCCTTTTTTTCGGCAGCTGGCCGTGTTGAGCCGCAACATGCGGAAGACTTGGTCGAGTGGATGACCAAGCCGTCCTCATCCTCCTCATCCTCTCTCACCCATGCCCAGGGTGCTTTGTCTGGCAAAGCAGCGGCCTCTTCCCTCAGCTCAATGTCATCAGTGACTCCTTCCCTAGCTCCACCATGTCCTCATGAGGATTCCCTCGAACTGTTTGACCACAGTGTTGGGTACATGCTCCAGGAGGATGCCCAGCGTTTGGAAGGCTCTGATGACGATACTGAGCTCGATGAAGGCAGTAACATGAGCACGGACAGAGGGGGTGCCCAAGAAGGACAGCAATCTGGCAGTCATGCTCCCCCTGCTGCAGCATACTGCCAGGTTTGCTCCAGTGATGAGGAGGGAGGGGATGATGAGGTCACTGACTCAACGTGGGTGCCTGATAGGAGAGAGGAGGAGGAGGAGGAGGAGGCGGCACATCACCAACGAGGCAGGATGCCCTCCAGGGGCCAGCCTAAGGGCAGCACATTGACTGCATCACACCCCAAAGCTCCACATGTGCAGGGCGCTGCAGTCTCTGCGCGTTATTCAAAAAGTTCTTTGGTGTGGGCCTTTTTTGAGACGAGTGCATCAGATCGCACCGCTGCTATTTGCAACATATGTCTCAAGCGTATCTCGCGTGGCCAAAACATCTCCCGCTTGGGTACCACATGCTTGACCAGACATATGTTGACCTGCCATGCAGTTCGTTGGCAAGCGTATCTAAAAGACCCACACCAAAGAACAAAGAGGATCTCTCCTTGCTCCTCATCAGCTGAGATTTCCAACCCCACTAGACCTTCAGTCCTCTCTGAGACCTGCAGTGAGAGGAATGAAGGTGTAGAATTAGGTGTGTCACAGCCAAGTACTTGTGGGCAATCTGCTTTTGGTACACCAACGTCAGATTGTACCAGGCAAATTTCCCTGCCCCAGCTGCTGCACCGCCGAAAGAAGTTTGCTCCCAGCCATCCACATGCCCAGCGGTTGAATGCTAGCTTGGCAAAATTGCTAGCACTTCAACTGCTGCCTTTTCAGTTGGTAGACTCTGCCCCCTTCCGTGAGTTTGTGGAATGTGCGGTTCCTCAGTGGCAGGTACCCAAACGCCACTTTTTCTCACGGAAGGCGATTCCGGCTCTCTACCGGCATGTGGAAGGCAATGTCCATGCCTCGCTGGACAGGGCGGTCAGCGGTAAGGTGCATATTACCGCTGACTCATGGTCCAGCAGGCATGGACAGGAACGTTACCTAAGTTTCACGGCGCATTGGGTGACTCTGCTGGCAGCTGGGAAGGATGCAGGACAAGGTGCAGTAGTGTTGGAGGTTGTTCCGCCACCACGCCTCCAAAATGCTGATTGTGACACACCTCTCTCCTCCACCCCCTCCTCTTCTTCTTCCTCCATGGCCTCTTCCTCGGAACCAGCGGTGCTCCGTAGGCGTTCAAGGGGCTACGCAAGTACGCAGGCCAAAAGATGCCATGCGGTGCTTGAGCTGGTGTGCTTGGGGGACAGGAGCCACACTGGGGCAGAGGTTTTGTCAGCTCTGCAGGGGCAGGTTCAGAGGTGGTTGACGCCATGCCAACTTAAGGCAGGAATGGTGGTTTGCGACAATGGCACCAACCTCCTCTCTGCCCTCCGACAGGGACAAATGACCCATGTGCCCTGTTTGGCTCACGTCCTTAACTTGGTGGTGCAGCGGTTCTTGGGCAGGTACCCGGGCTTACAGGATGTCCTGAGGCAGGCCAGGAAAGTCTGTGTGCATTTCCGCCGGTCATATAATGCCAGTGCTCGGCTGACGGACCTCCAAAAGGAGTTTAACCTGCCCAAGAACCGCCTAATCTGTGACATGCCCACCAGGTGGAACTCAACGTTGGCCATGCTGCAGCGGCTGCACACGCAGCAGAGGGCCATCAATGAGTACCTGTGTGACTATGGCACCAGGACAGGGTCAGGGGAGCTTGGTTTTTTTTCCCCACGCCAGTGGGCCATGATCAGGGATGCATGCACTGTCCTGTCACCATTCGAGGAGGCCACGAGTATGGTGAGCAGTGACAGTGCATGCATCAGTGACACTGTCCCCCTTGTCCACCTGTTGGAGCACACGCTGCGTGGAATAATGGACAGGGCACTTGAGGCAGAACAGAGGCAGGAAGAGGAGGACTTCCTTAGCTCTCAAGGCCCCCTTTATCCAGACAGTGTTCCTGCGTGCCCGCCGATCACACAGGAAGAGGACGAGGAGGAAGAGGAGGAGGAGGAAGATTGTGTCAGTATGGAGGTGGAGCCTGGCACTCAGCATCAGCAGCAGTCTTTAAGGGATCAGTCCCAAGAAACACATGGACTTGTACGTGGCTGGGAGGAGGTGGCTGCGGACCATGTCGTTCTTAGTGACCCAGAGGACTCCGGACCGAATGCCTCAGCAAACCTACGCTGCATGGCCTCCCTGATCCTGCAAAGCCTGCGTAAGGATCCTCGTATTCGTGGTATCAAGGAGAAGGACCAATACTGGCTGGCAACCCTCCTTGATCCACGTTACAAGGGTAAGGTTGCGGACCTTATCTTGCCATCGCAGAGGGAGCAGAGGATGAAACATCTTCGGGAGGCCTTGCAGAAAGGTCTGTGCAACGCGTTCCCAGAGACTGGGAGGTTACAAACTCCTGTTTCTGGACAACGTGTTGCTGAGGCTTCGGTCAGTCAAAGAAGGAGCGGTGGAGAAGGTGGCCGTCTGACCGATGCGTTCAGACAATTTTTTGGTCCGCAGCCCCAAGGTATGATCGGTTCCAGCAACCATCGCCAGCGTCTGTTTTACATGGTGCAGGAATACCTAGGGGCAAGATCAGACTTGGACACCTTTCCCACCGAAAATCCTCTGGGTTACTGGGTCTTGAGGATGGATCACTGGCCAGAGCTTGCACAGTATGCAATTGAGCTACTGGCCTGTCCTGCATCCAGCGTTCTTTCGGAACGCACATTCAGTGCTGCTGGAGGCGTGGTAACCGATCACAGGGTGCGTCTGTCCACCGACTCGGTCGATCGGCTGACCTTCATAAAAATGAATGAGTCTTGGATCACCACCAGCTACCAAGCACCTGATGCTGATGTAACCGAATAATTTTTTTTGAAATCTCAGATCCCTTCAAAGACTGCCTATGCTGATGCTGAGTGACTATCCCTGAGTAATTATCCTCTTCCTCCTCAATCATCACGCTGATAGCTTGTAAGAACATTTTTGGTTCTGGGCGCCACCACCAGTGCCTAAGGCACAATTTTTCAGCCCCTGTTTAACAGGGGCGTGTAATTACAATTTTTGATGTAATACTTTGCAGCAGGGCTCGTTCCTGCATTCCAACTAGAGTGTCTGTGAGGGGTTGCAGTGTTGTGGCACCAGCACCAGTGCCTAAGGCCCAATTTTTCTGCCCCTGTCTAACAGGGGCGTGTAATTACAATTTTTGATGCAATACTTTGCAGCAGGGCTCGTTCCTGCGTTCCAACTAGAGTGTCTGTGAGGGGTTGCTGTGTTGTGGCACCAGCACCAGTGCCTAAGGCCCAATTTTTCTGCCCCTGTCTAACAGGGGCGTGTAATTACAATTTTTGATGCAATACTTTGCAGCAGGGCTCGTTCCTGCATTCCAACTAGAGTGTCTGTGAGGGGTTGCAGTGTTGTGGCACCAGCACCAGTGCCTAATGCCCAATTTTTCTGCCCCTGTCTAACAGGGGCGTGTAATTACAATTTTTGATGCAATACTTTGCAGCAGGGCTCGTTCCTGCGTTCCAACTAGAGTGTCTGTGAGGGGTTGCAGTGTTGTGGCACCAGCACCAGTGCCTAAGGCCCAATTTTTCTGCCCCTGTCTAACAGGGGCGTGTAATTACAATTTTTGAAGCAATACTTTGCAGCAGGGCTCGTTCCTGCGTTCCAACTAGAGTGTCTGTGAGGGGTTGCAGTGTTGTGGCACCAGCACCAGTGCCTAAGGCCTAATTTTTCAGCTCCTGTTCAACAGGGGCATGTAATTACAATTCTTGATCTAATATTTCACAGCAGGGCCCTGTGAGGGCTTACAGTGTTGTGGCCACAGCAACACCTAAGGCCCAAATTTCTGCTGAGTATATAGGGCAGGACCCTACTTTCAAACATCTAACTTACAAACGACTCCTACTTGCAAACGGAAGGAGACAACAGGAAGTGAGATGAAATCTACCCCTAGGAAGGGAAATTCTTTCCTGTAAGAGTTAATATGGGAAAACAATTTCTCCTTTCCACTGATGCTTTCCAATCCTTGTTCCACAAAAAAACCCAAATTTTCAAAAAACATTTTTCATTGGGACAAAAAAGTGAGGTGAAATCTTCTGAAGAGGAGGAAAGACAGCAAAACAAATGTCACAGGGGTGATAACCCTTCCCTATGTTTTCCAAAAAGCTTAGAAAAGATTTTTTGGCTAGAGCTAAACACGTTAAAAATGTTCAAAATTACAAACAGATTCTACTTAACAACAAACCTACAGTCCCTGTCTTGTTTGCACCGCCTGTATACTGCTGTTCAGAGTATATAGGGCCTGGTGGCCCCACACCTTTCCTTATTTTAATTTGGGTGCGGGGTTCCCCTTAATATCCATACAAGACCCAAAGGGCCTGGTAATGGACTGGGGGGTACCCATGCCGTTTGTCTCACTGATTTTCATCCATATTGCCATGACCCGACATGACATTAAACCCGCAAGCAGTTTTAAATGAGATTTTTTCCTTTAAAAATGACATTTGGTGCAGGGACTGTTCTAAACATGGGAAACACGCGTCACTTTACAGGCATACTATAGACACCCCCCAGGTACGATATTTAAAGGAATATTTCACTTTTTTTTTTTTACTTTAAGCATCATTAAAATCACTGCTCCCGAAAAAACGGCCGTTTTTAAAAGTTTTTTTTGCATTGATACATGTCCCCTGGGGTAGGACCCGGGTCCCCAAACCCTTTTTAGGACAATACCATGCAAATTAGCCTTTAAAATGAGCACTTTTGATTTCGAACGTTCGAGTCCCATAGACGTCAATGGGGTTCTAACGTTCGTGCGAACTTTCGGTCCGTTCGCGGGTTCTGGTGCGAACCGAACCGGGGGGTGTTCGGCTCATCCCTAGAAGGGAGGACAGCAGAGGAACTGTTTTTCATTAAAATCAGTACATTTGTCAATCAAAACCACAATCTCTCTTACAATATTAAACACCTAACCAACTTTAATGGCAATTACAGTTGGAATTACTGTATTCTTCCCCTTTAATGAATATATAACCGGATTCAATTTTTTTCTTTGTCTGCTTGGAATATATTGGTAAACTACGACTGTATGTGTTTGACCTTGCTGTACAGTTCTTCGCTTAAATAAATGTATGCGTTGATACAAGTAATAGGCCTTATTACATGACAGTAATTATTTACATAGACCTAGATCAAAGCCCACCTTACACCAGATTGATGGGGATTGGGAGCACATACAGTTTATAGTTTTATTGTAATGGCCATCCAGATGGCTGGTTATTGACCGCCATTACACTCTGTTTCTAGAATGTTACAATTGAAAGTTACAATCCGTACTCTATTGCCTTTTTGTTTATTTACAGTCTGAACAGAATGTAACCTTTGCTGTTGTCCCTTTAAAGCAGTAGTATACCACACTTGGTGACTTTTACCTACAGGTAAGCCCACTGTCGGCTGGTGGTTTTTTTGGGGGGGCAGCAAACAACCACCCCACGGTTGGTCGGCACCCCCCGCCCAGGGTCAGTCGGGTCACCCGCACATCCCCACCCCCCCCCCACACCCACGGGGTTGATCAGGTAGGTCATCCAGCCCCACACTTACCCCATCTAGGTTGCAGGCAGGCAGCACTTCTACGGCCGGCGGGCGGCAGCTTCCATTGCATCTCCTCCTCCTCTGCATCACGGCGGCTTCTGGCGTGCGTCTCTTCCCTCCTCCTCCTCAGCATCCAATAGGATTGCCTATCCTTTCAGCCAATCGGGTGACGGGTCTTAGGACCCGCTTCCTGATTGGCCCGGGACGAGAATCAGTGTGACAATAGCCAATATTCATTGGCTATTGTCACACAAGTGGGTGTGCTGCGCCCCAAGCCCACCCTTTTTTTGAAGCCTATTAGAGTCCCTGGCTCTAATCACGTGCTTCAAAAAAAAAAATCCAAAAAAACCCATTGGAATCTGTGCGTCCGGCACCCTGCATGTAGATTAGGAGGACGAATGCATGGATGGGGGGGTCGGCCCCCCCTGCACCCCTTATGGACGGGCCACCTCTGGGTAAGGCTATAATAAGGTTTAAAAACAAATAAAATGTTGCGCTCAATTAAGATTACCAATGTGATATGACACATATAAAATGCATGAATATCTTAGTGCAAACCGTGCGTAATATTAAACATAATAACATATAGTATATAAATGTCTATTATGCTGGCAAATTAAAACAATAACAGATGAATCGTCCTGCACTATATTGAAGTATCCAATATGATATGACACATATAAATAAAGTGCATGAATGACTTTGTGCCTAATATCAAACATATTAAATATAAAATGTCCATTGTGCTGGCAAAGCAAAATCCTGTGATGGTGCTCCAAAGTTGAAAAGTGACAACAATCTTGTGCTCCCCCCCCTCCCCCCTGTGTGAATCTGCTCACCTCCGGGCATTTGACCGCACACCTAAGTTTGGTCAAAAAATCCCTGTGAACCCCCCTGGGTTTTATTTGAATGAAGCTCTTTGGGATCCTGAGATGTCCAGCAGTAAGTTCCTCCGTCCATATAAAAAAATAAAGTCTAAATGGTGTTTTATTGTTTAAAAAACTTGGTTTATTTATAAAACATCAATCTGGGTACTCACATCTTCCAGGTGTTGGAAGTGCACCACTCTATAGCAGATAAACAAAAAAAAAAAACCGATGAGATAGCTTGTCCGTTCGCCAACCTGTCCCCTCCCCTACGCGTGTTGGACACAGGGATCAGTCAGGTGTCTTCCTGGGGGGGGGGGGCACAAGTTTATTGTCACCTTGTCAACTTTGGAGCACCATCACAGGATTTTGCTTTGCCAGCACAATGGAGTCGTTCATGTCATTATTTTTATGTGTCATATCACATTGGTTACTTCAATATAGTGTGGCACTATTCATCTGTTATTGTTTTAATTTTCCAGCATAGTGGGCATTTTATACACTATATGTTATTATGTTTAATATTACGCACGGTTTGCACTAAGATATTCATGCATTTTACTGGCGTCATATCACAGTGGTAATCTAAATATAGCGCGGCATTTTGTTTGTTTTTATACATTTATGCACTTATGAGATTGTGATCAGCGCCAGCAGCTGTATCAATTAAGAAGGTTCTGAGTCATTAGTCTGGTTTGCTCGCAAGCTTATTAAGTTTATCACCTATAATAAGGCTTACCTGTAGGTAAAATGAATATCTTCTAAACCTGTACAGTATAGGACAGTGATGGTGAACCTTGGCACCCGAGATGTTTTGGAACTACATTTCCCATGATGCTCACCTACACTACAGAGTGCATGAGCATCATGGGAAATGTAGTTCCAAAACATCTGGGGTGCCAAGGTTCGACATCACTGGTATAGGAGATATTCACCCTGCATGCAGCCGCTGATGTCAGTTTTTCCAAAACTTCTGTTTGGTTTTGCCCACATAATGGCTTCCACAGCCACATGTGAGCAAATCTACTATGCCTACAGTGTTACAATTGACAAAGTGATACATTATCAGATTTTCACCTGTTGGCAAGTGTACATTCTTGCCTGGTTTGACAAATTGGCAGTAGTTGCACGCCCCGCAGTGGTAAGTGCCGCGGGGTAGTGTACCACAAGGATCTTGGTTTTCCGGTAAGGAGAAATGGCTGGATACCAGTATAACCCGAAGGAACTGGTTTAGTCTAAACCCCCCTCCCCCCTCTCCGCCCCCCACCTTTTTTTTTTTCTTTTGATACATATTTTTTTTTAGATTTTTCCCACCCACCTACCATCATTTAGAGACCCTCTAAAATGTTGGCATTTCATTTAGATAAAAGTGTCAACCCCATCTTGACTATATAGACGTCTATCAATATACGGGAACACAACGCAAACTCAAAGTCAATCCCCACGGGCTCCCCAGGATAACTCTCCATCAATTTGGTCACTATTAGATTTTTACAGGTGATTCTTCTTTTCCTCTTCCTCTTGCTTCTTTCCCTTCCCCATGTGTTGTTATTTCAGTGCATAAAACAGGTTATATTAGAGTATATTAGATAGATTGATGACATTTTTTTAAATTACAATTGTAATCAAAATGTGATACCAAAATTCATTTTATATATATATATATATATATATATATATATATATATATATATATATATAATTTCTTCTGGTTTCAATATCCAGCGTTCTTAATTTGAAAACGTTTGCTGTTTATTAATGATAAGTTTATGTACTATCTTTACAATAGATATAGTAATTAAAGTATATCTCGAGGCCCTGATGAAGCGGGTCATCGTGCAAAACGCGTAGGCCGACACATCGGATTTCTCATCCAGGAATAACAACAGCCTGGACAACACCACTATCACAGTGTTTTTAACCATTGACTATTAAATGCTTTATTAATATGTATATATGTTAAAATACAAATTTTGTTTATTTTTCTTTTAAATTCCTTAAATTGTGTATTCATTAAACCCTACAAGGTACATGTAAAGTCCCACCCAATCTTACTCTATTTTGTACAGTTTTTCATGGGATGGTACCTATGTAGGGTTATTATTGTCTCACAGTCACTCCCCACATTTTTTGCTTTAAAACAACAGCCACCTTTCACCATTGCCATCAATCGCGTTCTTTAGCCCACAGGAAACTATCCTTACTGTGATAGGACCACCTAGTTGTGTTGACCTCTCAAGCAAAATGACCTCAGTCCTCCTCTGTATCATATGTTTTACAACCAATTTGTCAGTGAGCATTTAAAAGATTTAAACTTATTTCATTGAACCCACAGGTCACTTTTATTTTGCTTTTAAATACTCAGAAAAATCAAACCTAAGTTTATTCAATTCTACCACTTAGACTTTTGGAATTTTTTTAAATTGTTTCTAACTGTTGTGGGGATAAATGATTTTCTCACACTGGAGCTGCTTATTTAAAAGTTAACCACTGAAGGACCGCCCACAGTATATATACTATGGGCGGGCGGGCGACCCCACTGCGCTGGATCACATACATGTCTGTGAGTACGGGGCACGTGAGCACCCCCACCCCCCACCAACCCCCCTTTGGATCTGTGCTGTGATTCAGTACAGCATAAGTCATTCAGCGGGTCCCAGCCAATGATTTATGGCCCAGACCTACTTCCTCTTATTTACAGTACTAAGTTCTGGAGTAACTGTCTATTTGCCTTTAGTTAATCAACCCCATAGAATCCATCTTTTATCAAGACACACATTAAACTTTACCAGGTTATAAAATTCATTTTGTTGTGCAGAAAAAAGTTAAATGTTTTTATGGTTTCCTTAGTGTTTCAGCGGAATAAAACATTTTCAAAGATATTTGGGCTTCCCTTAATATGTCACTAATGGCTTTTATTTTGCACATATTTGAACAGTGGCGGCTGGTGATCAAAATAAATGTTTTTTTTGGGGGGGTCAAAAACAAACTAAATTAAACTGTTAGTAATGCAGGACTTTAAATAGCCATTTATCAGGTGATTATGTATCATTACTGCTAGATAAAACTGTGCCCATCAATTACATCCTCACTGTGCCCATCACATGCAGCCTCACTGTGCCCATCAGTTGTAGCCTCACTGTGCCAATCAGTTTCAGCCTCACTATGCCCATCAATTGCAGCCTCACTGTGCCAATCAATTTCAGCCTCACTCTGCCCATCACAGTAGGCCAATTACATCCACATTTCAAGTAAAAGAAAATAAAACCACTTAACATAAGGTGTCCTCATCAGAATCCCCCTTTACATCAGGTGTCCTAATAAGAGGCCCCCTTTACAGCAGGTGCCGTCCTTTACATCTGGTGTCCCCATCAGAATCCCCCTTTACATCAGGTGTTCTCATCAGAGTCCCTCTTTACATAAGGTGGCCCCATCTGAATCCCCTTTTACATCAGGTGTCCCAATCAGAGTCCCTCTTTACAACAAGTGTCCTCATCAGAGTCCCCCTTTACATAAGGTGGCCCCATCAGAGTCCCCCTTTACATCAGGTGTCCTCATCAGAGTCCCCCTTTACATAAGGTGGCCCCATCAGAGTCCCCCTTTACATCAGGTGTCCTCATCAGAGTCCCCCTTTACATCAAGTTGTCCCCATCAGGGTCCCCCTTTACATCAGGTGTTCCCATCAGGGTCCCCCTTTACATCAGGTGTTCCCATCAGAGTCCTCCTTTAAATCAGGTACCCCCCTTTACATCAGGTGTTCCTATCAGAGTCCTCCTTTAAATCAGATACCCCCCTTTACATCAGGTGTCCCCATCAGAGTCCGCCTTTACATCAGGTGTTCCCATCAGAGTCCTCCTTTAAATCAGGTACCCCCCTTTACATCAGGTGTCCCCATCAGAGTCCTCCTTTACATCAGGTGTCCCCATCAGAGTCCCCCTTTATATTAGGTCTCCCCATCAGAGTCCTCCTTTACATCAGGTGTCCCCATCAGAGTCCCTCTTTACATCAGGTGTCCCATCAGAGACCCTCTTTACATCAGGTGTCCCATCAGAGTCCCTCTTTACATCAGGTGTCCCATCAGAGTCCTCCTTTAAATCAGGTGCCCCCTTCACATGAGGTGTCACCCCCCCCCCCCCCTCGTACTCACAGCATTCACAGCAAGTCGCCTTCCATCCACCTTCGGACTGGCTGGGATGAGTCACTCGAGAAACCGGAGGTGACGATGTGGGACCCGCCAATCACTATCCACAATGGGAAACAATGCTACAGTGGGAGTGTTCAGGGGCAGAGCTCTGCGCCCCGAGAACATTCTAAGGGAAGCCAATAGAGCTTCTTGCTTGCAATCAGGTCATGCTTCCCATAGCACCTGTGTGTCCGGCGTCCCGCACACTTAAAGGAACTTTTTTTTTTGATGATTAGCTTTGGGGGCGGCGCCCCTGCGCCCCCTATTGACGGGCCGCCACTGTATTTGTACACAGGCAGAATTAATTTAATAATAATATGAGAACTGAGTGTAGCAGATAAAGATGAAGTGCCAAAAAAAAAAATACAATGACCTTGCTTGACTACTTTCTTCCTGTTAGATGAATATCTGGATATCTGGATTATTGGGTTATGTACACTACATGTCTAGAGGACATATAATATTGTGAAAGAGTCCAGTGTGTCAGAACTTAGTATTTAATCTACAAATAATGTGTGATATTAGCAAGTCTTTTTAGTTTCTCAGAGCCAGTGGGCAAAGTTCATCTGAGTAATTTATGATGATGATCAGGAAGGAGATGGTGGTACTAAGAATGACGACTATTCGACCAGACAGTGTATGACAAAATCATATTAAAGCTGAACTTTAATATAACAGCTAAACAAACTGTTGGAAAAAAAAGAAAAAACATATAATAATAATAATACTAAAAACGAAATATATGTATATACATATACAGTATCTCACAAAAGTGAGTACACCCCTCACATTTTTGTAAATATTTTCTTCTATCTTTTCATGTGACAACACTGAAGAAATGACACTTTGTTACAATGTAAAGTAGTGAGTGTACAGCTTGTATAACAGTGTAAATTTGCTGTCCCCTCAAAATAACTCAACACACAGCCACTAATGTCTAAACCTCTGGCAACAAAAGTGAGTACACCCCTAAGTGAAAATGTCCAAATTTGCCCCTTAAGTGTCAATATTTCTCTCCTCGATGTCATGTGACTCGTTAGTGTTACAAGGTATCAGGTGTGAATGAGAAGCAGGTGTGTTAAGTTTGGTGTTATCGCTCTCACTCTTTCATACTGGTCACTGGAAGTTCATCATGGCAAAGAACTCTCTGAGGATCTGAAAAAAAAGAATTGTTGCTCTACATAAAGATGGCCTAGGCTATAAGAAGATTGCCAAGACCCTGAAACTGAGCTGCAGCACAGTGACCAAGACCATACAGCGGTTTACCAGGAAAGGTTCCACTCAGAACAGGCCTCGCTATGGTCCACCAAAGAAGTTGAGTGCACGTGCTCAGCGTCATATCCAGAGGTTGTCTTTTGGAAATAGAGGTATGAGTGCTGCCAGCATTGCTGCAGAGGTTGAAGGGATGGGGCATCAAATTGGTCTGCATGGCTGTCGTCCCAGACGGAAGCCTCTTCTAAAGATGATGCACAAGAAAGCCTGCAAACAGTTTGCTGAAGACAAGCAGACTAAGGACATGGATTACTGGAACCATGTCCTGTGGTCTGATGAGACCAAGATAAACTTATTTGGTTCAGATGGTGTCAAGTGTGTGTGGCGGCAACCAGGTGAGGAGTACAAAGACAAGTGTGTCTTGTCTACAGTCAAGCATGGTGGTGGGAGTGTCATGGTCTGGGGCTGCATGAGTGCTGCCGGCACTGGGGAGCTACAGATCATTGAGGGAACCATGAATGCCAACATGTACTGTGACATACTGAAGCAGAGCATGATCCCCTCCCTTCAGACACTGGGCCGCAGGGCAGTATTCCAACATGATAACAACCCCAAACACACCTCCAAGACGACCACTGCCTTGCTAAAGAAGCTGAGGGTAAAGGTGATGGACTGGCCAAGAATGTCTCCAGACCTAAACCCTATTGAGCATCTGTGGGGCATCCTCAAACGGAAGGTGGAGGAGCGCAAGGTCTCTAACATTCACCAGCTCTGTGATGTCATCATGGAGGAGTGGAAGAGGACTAGAGTGGCAACCTGTGAAGCTCTGGTGATCTCCATGCCCAAGAGGGTTAAGGCAGTGCTGGAAAATAATGGTGGCCACACAAAATATTGACACTTTGGGCCCAATTTGGACATTTTCACTTAGGGGAATACTCACTTTTGTTGCCAGCGGTTTAGACATTAACCACTTCGGCCCCGGAAGGATTTACCCCCTTCCTGACCAGGCCATTTTTTTGTGATTCGACAATGCGTCGCTTTAACTGACAATTGCGCGGTCGTGCGACATTGTACCTAAACAAAATTTATGTCCTTTTTTCCCCATAAATAGAGCTTTCTTTTGGTGGTATTTCATTTTTTTTTTTTTTTTTGCGCTATAAACAAAAGAAGAGCGACAATTTTGAAAAAAACACACTTTGGGGTTATTTACTAAAGGAAAATCCACTTTGCACTGCAAGTGCACTTGAAAGTGCACTTGGAAGTGCAGTTGCTGTAGATCCGAGGGGACACGCAAGGAAAATAAAAAACAGCATTTTAGCTTGCACATGATTGGATGATAAAATCAGCAGAGCTTCCACTCATTTCAGATCTACCCCTTAGATTTAGAGCGACTGCACTTGCAAGTGCACTTGCAGTACAAAGTGGATTTGCCTTTCGTAAATAACCCCCATTATTTTTTACTTTTTGCTATAATAAATATCCCAAATTAAAAAAAAAAAAGTCTTCATCAGTTTAGGCCGATACGTATTCTTCTACATATTTTTGGTAAAAAAAATCATAAAGGGTATATTGATTGGTTTGCACAAAAGTTATAGAGTCTACAAAATAGGGGATAGATTTATGGCATTTTTATTATTTTTTTTTTTTTTACTAGTAATGGAGGACTGCGACATTGCGGCAGACAGATCAGACACTTTTGACACTTTTTTGGGACCATTGACATTTATACAGCGATCAGAGCTATAAAAATGCACTAATTACTGTGTAAATGTTACTGGCAGGGAAGGGGTTAGCACTGGGGGGCGATCAAGGGGTTAAATGTGTTCCCTGACTGTGTGTTCTAACTGTGGGGGGGATGGGACTGACTTGGGAAGGAGACCGATCGATGTTCCTATATACTAGGAACACACAATCTGTTTCCTCTCCCCTGACAGGATGTGGATCTGTGTGTTTACACACAAAAATCCCCATCCTCGCTCTGTCAGGAGCGATCACGGGTGCCAGGTGGAGATCGCGGCCGCCGGGCACGAGCATTGGCTCCTTAGGGACGCGGCGGGCATGCTTGCGCGCCTCCGACGGCGTGCACATGCCCCCTATACTCCTTAAAGCGCCCGCCGTACAGCTACAGTGATTTGCGCAGGAGTGACATTCTGCCGCCGTCATTCGACGGCGGGCAGTTGGCAAGTGGTCAATGGATGTGTGTTGAGTTATTTTGAGGGTACAGCAAATTTACACTGTTATACAAGCTGTACACTCACTACTTTACATTGTAGCAAAGTGTCATCTCTTCAGTGTTGTCACATGAAAAGATAGAAGAAAAGATTTACAAAAATGTGAGGGGTGTACTCACTTTTTTGAGATACACTGTGTGTGTATATATATATATATATATATATATATATATATATATATATATATCAGTATTATATAATATTATATATTACTGTTAAATCTACATATGCAAAGTGTAGGCGGGGCTTAGACACCCTAGTGGTAGCCACTAGAACTACACTCGCCAGTTGACTAGGTTCTAGGCAGGAGTTTGCTTTCATGTGAAAATCAGCATTAAAGGAGAAGTCCAGCCTGGGCTCGTTTGGCTGGGCTTCTCCTAAGGGTCACAGGAGTGCATTTCGTTTTGCACTCCTGTAACTACATGCTTGCTCTCTCTCTCAGGGGCCCCCTCAACATCTCTCCCATGATTATTAGGCTAGGTCCCTAGGTACTCCGTGCCTCAGGTCTGATCCCAAAAAGTGGGGAATAGGCTGCTAGTGAAGGGGACAAGCACAACATCCCTTCACTACCAGAGTAACCGACACTCATTCCCTGGCTGGTTGGCTGCTTTAACCACTTACAGACTGGAAGATTTTCCCCCTTAATGACCAGGCCATTTTTTGCGATACGGCAATGCGTCGCTTTAACTGACAAAACTAATTTCTAAATCAGTTTAGGCCAATATGTATTCCTCTACATATTTTTGGTAAAAAATTTGCAATAAGCATATATTGATTGATTTGAGCAAACGTAATAGCGTCTACAAAATAGGGGATAGATTTACAGTATGGCATTTTTTTTTTTACTAGAAATGGCGGTGATCTGCGATTTTTAGCAGGACTGCAACATTTTGGCAGACAGACTTTTTTACACTTTTTTGGGACCATTGAAATTTATACATTAATCAGTGCTATAAAAAGGCACCGATTAATGTGTAAATGTCACTGGCAGGGACACTAGGGGGGCGATCAAGGGGTTAAATGTGTTCTCTAGGGAGGTGTTTCTAACTGTGGGAAGATGGGACTTACTGGAGGAGAGGAGAGATCGCTGTTCCTAATCACTAGGAACAGCAGATCTCTCTCTCCTCCCCTGTCAGAACAGAGATCTGTCTGTTTACATTGACAGATCCCCGTACTGGCTCTCTTTCCAGCGATTGCGGGTGGTCGGCGGACATCACGGCCCGCCGGCCACGCTCATCGGGTGCAGCGGGTGCATATGCACCTGCTATGGCTCTTAAAGGAGCCGACATAGACCTACGGTGATTTGCAGGATCAAGCCGACCTGCCACAGTATAAAGACGGCAGCTGGTCGGCAAGTGGTTAAGCAATGACACATGTACAATTGTCCCTATCAAGCCAATATGGCCTACACTAGACAGAAAACGACATGCTAGTGCAAGTGCAAGTCTACCCTATCTACTCTAACCTACTCTAACCCACGGTCCCCTAGTAGCAAGCCCTGTTCATTGGATACGCCATACAATGCACCACTTCAGAGAGGAACTTCAGACCAGATTCATTAAAATTAGAAGAAAAGAGGTTTAACCTTAACCTACGTAGAGGGTTCTTTACTGTAAGAGTGGCAAGGATGTGGAATTCCCTTCCACAGGCGGTGGTCTCAGCGGGAGGCTTCAATAGTTTTAAAAAACTATTAGATAAGCACCTGAACGACCACAACATACAGGGATATACAATGTAATACTGATATATTATCACACATGGGTTGGACTTGATGGACTTGTGTCTTTTTTCAACCTCACCTACTATATGTAACTATGTAACTATGTAACTATGGTAGCCCTAGCCTATTCATGTCACATGGAGATGAAGGGAGATAGAGGAAGGTGCCCTGGGCCAACAAGGCCATTGATGGTGGCCAACTAGGGACCAGCTTAGAGTCCTCCTATAGGGAAAGCTGACATACACACACACACACACACACACACACACACACATATATATATATTAGGGATGAGCCGAACACCCCCCTGTTCGGTTCGCACCAGAACATGCGAACAGGAAAAAAGTTCGTTCGAACATGCGAACACCGTTAAAGTCTATGGGACACGAACATGAATAATCAAAAGTGCTAATTTTCAAGGCTTATATGCAAGTTATTGTCATAAAAAGTGTTTGGGGACCTGGGTCCTGCCCCAGGGGACATGGATCAATGCAAAAAAAAGTTTTAAAAACGGCCGTTTTTTCAGGAGCAGTGATTTTAATAATACTTAAAGTCAATCAATAAAAGTGTAATATCCCTTTAAATTTCGTACCTGGGGGGTGTCTATAGTGTGCCTGTAAAGGGGCGCATGTTTCCTGTGTTTAGAACAGTCTGACAGCAAAATGACATTTTGAAGGAAAAAACTCATTTAAAACTACCCGCGGCTATTGCATTGCCGACAATACACATAGAAGTTCATTGATAAAAACGGCATGGGAATTCCCCAAAGGGGAACCCCGAACCAAAATTTAAAAAAAAAAATGACGTGGGGGTCCCCCTAAATTCCATACCAGGCCCTTCAGGTCTGGTATGGATATTAAGGGGAACCCCGGCCAAAATTTAAAAAAAAAAATGACGTGGGGTTCCCCCTAAATTCCATACCAGACCCTTCAGGTCTGGTATGGATTTTAAGGGGAACCCCGCGCCAAAAAAAAAAAAAAAAACGGCGTGGGGTCCCCCCAAAAATCCATACCAGACCCTTATCCGAGCACGCAACCTGGCAGGCCGCAGGAAAAGAGGGGGGGACAAGAGTGCGGCCCCCCCTCCCTCCTGAACCGTACCAGGCCACATGCCCTCAACATTGGGAGGGTGCTTTGGGGGAGGCTCCCGCTCTTCTCTTCTTCTCTTCTTCTTTTCTTCTTTTCTTCTTTTCTTCTCTTCTTCTTCATTTTCTTCTCCGGGCCGCTCCGCAATCCATGCTGACATGGAGGGAGGCTCCCGCTGTGTGACGGCGCTCCTCGTCTGACAGTTCTTAAATAACGGGGGGGGCGGGGCCACCCGGTGACCCCGCCCCCCTCTGACGCACGGTGACTTGACGGGACTTCCCTGTGGCATTCCCCGTGATGTCACAGGGAAGTCCCGTCAAGTCACCGTGCGTCAGAGGGGGGCGGGGTCACCGGGTGGCCCCGCCCCCCCCGTTATTTAAGAACTGTCAGACGAGGAGCGCCGTCACACAGCGGGAGCCTCCCTCCATGTCAGCATGGATTGCGGAGCGGCCCGGAGAAGAAAATGAAGAAGAAGAGAAGAAGAGAAGAAAAGAAGAAAAGAAGAAAAGAAGAAGAGAAGAAGAGAAGAGCGGGAGCCTCCCCCCATGCCATGGGTGCGGAGCGGCCCGAGGAGAAGAAGACAGAAGACGCCGCGGAGGAGATGCTGGACGAGAACGCCGGAGGAAGAACCAGAAGAACCAGAAGAGCCAGAAGAACCAGAAGATGAAGCAAGATAGAAGAAAGAAGAAGCATTTAAATAAAGGAATTGTCAAAAACTGTCTCTTGTCATTTTTAACATTTTTGACACTTTTTTCGTGAAATGGTAGGGGTACTTATGTACCCCCTTACCATTTCACACAGGGGGGGGGCCGGGATCTGGGGGTCACCTTGTTAAAGGGGGCTTCCAGATTCCGATAAGCCCCCCGCCCGCAGACCCCCACAACCACCGGCCAGGGTTGTGGGGATGAGGCCCTTGTCCTCATCAACATGGGGACAAGGTGTTTTGGGGGGCTACCCCAAAGCACCCTCCCAATGTTGAGGGCATGTGGCCTGGTACGGTTCAGGAGGGAGGGGGGGCCGCACTCTCGTCCCCCCCTCTTTTCCTGCGGCCTGCCAGGTTGCGTGCTCGGATAAGGGTCTGGTATGGATTTTTGGGGGGACCCCACGCCGTTTTTTTTTTTTTTTTTTGGCGCGGGGTTCCCCTTAAAATCCATACCAGACCTGAAGGGTCTGGTATGGAATTTAGGGGGAACCCCACGTCATTTTTTTTTTTTTAATTTTGGCCGGGGTTCCCCTTAATATCCATACCAGACCTGAAGGGCCTGGTATGGAATTTAGGGGGACCCCCACGTCATTTTTTTTTTTTAATTTTGGTTCGGGGTTCCCCTTTGGGGAATTCCCATGCCGTTTTTATCAATGAACTTCTATGTGTATTGTCGGCAATGCAATAGCCGCGGGTAGTTTTAAATGAGTTTTTTCCTTCAAAATGTCATTTTGCTGTCAGACTGTTCTAAACACAGGAAACATGCGCCCCTTTACAGGCACACTATAGACACCCCCCAGGTACGAAATTTAAAGGGATATTACACTTTTATTGATTGACTTTAAGTATTATTAAAATCACTGCTCCTGAAAAAACGGCCGTTTTTAAAACTTTTTTTTGCATTGATCCATGTCCCCTGGGGCAGGACCCAGGTCCCCAAACACTTTTTATGACAATAACTTGCATATTAGCCTTTAAAATTAGCACTTTTGATTTCTCCCATAGACTTTTAAAGGGTGTTCCGCGGCATTCGAATTTGCCGCGAACACCCCAAATTGTTCGCTGTTCGGTGAACTTGCGAACAGCCAATGTTCGAGTCGAACATGAGTTCGACTCGAACTCGAAGCTCATCCCTAATATATATATATAGTACATTCTAGTCTGGTTGGTTCATATGTAATATATACCGTTGGGTAATGCTGATGGATGTGTGAAATAAAGACCCAATACACAACTTATTCTTATTTGATATCTTTGGTTCATCGTCATTTATACAGTATGACAGTATGCACCCCATTGTATGACACCGGTGCATAGGCTTGAGGAAATATTTCATGACATGTTTACTTGACTTATTCCTACTTACATTCTCTATACTTTTCTCTGTTTATTATTATTATTATTATTATTATTATTATACAGGATTTTTTTGTTCTGTTCTGAAAAACCAAAGAAAAATCTCAATAAAAGGCATCCGATTTAAAGCAGTATTAAACTCAAAACCAAAAATGGAATATGTTGCCGTTTACAAATCATGAGATGCTGTGGCTGCATTAGTTTTCTTTTTTTAAGTGTTTTTTTCCCCCTCTGTTTTCACCTAATAATCTGGCCACTAACACACCTCCTGTATTACAGCGCCCCCACTCTGGATGAAGGAGCAACAGAGACACCTTTTGGACAGCAGCATTGTTCATCTGGTGGGAGAGGAGTGTTAGGTGTACTAGCAATTTTGAAATACACTAACAAACTGAAGCCAAATTACAACTTTATAAGCAGTTACAGCAAAAAGCACCCTGCTAGTGTTAAATGGTTTGTCTTATCCCTGTAAACTGATACATTCTGCTGGAGAGCTTGTTCTTTTGAAAAACAACAAGAAAGGAAGGAAGGGAAGGGATGGATGGAGGGAGGGAGGGAGGGAGGAAGGAAGGAAGGAGAGGTAGGGGTAGAGAGAGGAAGGAAGGAAAGGATGGAAGGGAGGGAGGAAGGAAGGAAGGAAGGAAGGAAGGAAGGAAGGAAGGAAGGAAGGAAGGAAGGAAGGAAGGAAGGAAGGAAGGAAGGAAGGAAGGAAGGGAGAGAGGAATGGAGAAAGGAAGGAAGGAGAGGTGAAAGGAGGCAGGAAGGGAGGTAGGAAGGAAAGAAGGAAGGAAGGGAGAAAGGAATAAAGGAAGGGAGGAGGAAAGGAGGGAGGGAGGAAGGAATGAAGGAAGGAAGGGAGGAGGAAAGGAGGGAGGGAGGAAGGAAGGAAGGAAGGAAGGAAGGAAGGAAGGAAGGAAGGAAGGAAGGAAGGAAGGAAGGAAGGAAGGAAGGAAGGAAGAATGGAAGGAAGAGAGGAAGTAAGAGTAAAAGGAAGGAAGAGAGGAAGAAAGAGTGAAAGGAAGGAAAGAAGAGAGGAAATAAGGAAGAAAGGAAGGAAGGAAGCCGTCTAAGGGTTGGTAAGCTGTAATATAATACAAGTTTGCTTTTGGGTTTAATACTGTTTAAAAAAAAAAAGAAACTCTAAAGACTAGACAGATGCTGGTTAAATTTACTCACAAACACCCAAACCCTCTCTAAAGAAAGTAGAATGATAAATGGAAAAACCTTTGAAAATAAGTAAGTAAAACTATATTACTAAATGTGTTTTGATGAATAATATATCAGCAGTCAATCTGGCACCCCCCGGAGTGAACTCCATTTTCAGTGCATGTTCTTTCTCTACAACAACATAAAAAAAAAACTGTCTGGAGAGAAATAGAGGAGCTGCTATTGCTGATTTGTTTTTGAAGGTCCAGGCTCTGGGGCATACTTGGCCTTTCCGCACTACTTTGCGGGTCATTGACCTGGAACAAGTATGTGCATATAAAGTGTTTGGACAACTGATATACATATGTTTGTTCCAGGTCAGTGACCCACTAAGTAATGAAGAAATGTTAAGTGTGCTAGTCATAGGGTGTGCAGTTTAAAAAAAGTCAACAATGGTGGCTTCTAAATTTCCACCTAGACAAGTTCAAAGTTTCCTTGAAGGCCCGTTTCCCGCATTGCATTCAAAATGCACTGCACTTGCAATCTGCAGCGGGTGTCAGGTTTAACTTAAGGACTCCTCAATGCCCCCCCCCCCCCCCAAAGCAGTGTCCTCTGTCCCCCTTCACATCCCCCCCCCTCCACTGTAGTGTTCTCTGCCTCTCCCCCCCCATAGCAGTGCCCAGTGTGCTCTGTCCCCTTCACTTCATACCCCCTCCACTGTAATGTCCTCTGCCCCCCCCCCAAAGCAGTGTCCTTTGCCCCCATTCACATCACCACCCCTCACACTGTAGTGTCCTCTGCCCCCCTATAGCAGTGTCCTGTGCCCCTTCATAGCAGTGTCCTGTGCCCCCCCCCGTAGCAGTGTCCTGTGCCCCCCCCCCCGTAGCAGTGTCCTGTGCCCCCCCCATAGCAGTGTCCTGTGCCCCCCCATAGCAGTGTCCTGTGCCCCCCTCAAAGCAGTGTCCTCTGCCACCCTTCACATCACCCCCCCCACACACACACACTGTAGTGTCCTCTGCCCCCCATAGCAGTGTCCTGTACCCTCCCCACTGTATTGTCCTCTGTTCCCCCTTCTGTTCCTTGGACAATCTTGCTTTGAACCTTGTTTCTCTTGAACCTTGAACTATTGCTCCTCCCACAAACTTCCTACTTAAGCCATTCATTTGCACTTCCTGTTTACCCGATTATTGTGCTCTCTCCAGCCAGTATCTTGCTCGTCACTTCTGCTGCTTTTCGTATCTCCGCTTAGGGTTGCCACCTTTTCTTAAAGCCAAACCCAAAGACTTTAGTGGCGCACAGCAATTTTGTTTTTTTTTATAGTATAAACTATACATATATTTTGCTATTAAATAACATTTCTAATCATATGAAGTAAAGAAGAAGAGTCCCCCTTTAAATCAGAGTCCACAGAGTTCCCCTTTTACATCTGAACTTGCAGAGTTCCCTTACACCGTAAGGGGGGACTCTGCAGACTCTGATGTAAGGGAGAACTCTGGGGACTCTGACATAAGGGATTCCCGGGAACCCTGATCTAAGGGGGAACACTGAGAACTCTGATGTACAGAGGGGACTCTGATGTAAGGGGAAACACTATGGCCTCTGGTGTAAAGGGGAACTCTGATGTAAGGGGTGCTCTGAGAACTCTGATTTACCTTAGTGTACTCACTCAGAGGCAGGAGACAGAAGAGGGGAGACTTCAGTTACAGACAGGCAGTCAGCACCTCTCATCCAGATGTATCTGAGGCTGCTGGACTTCAAATTTCCGGCCCCAACTTTCTTTCCTATTCTGAGGCACAGCACCGGGGTTTGGAGTGTGGGCAGACACAGAGGGGTAGGGGTGGGGGGGAAAGAGGCTCAGATCGAGCCCTCTCCCCTCTCCTGTCAGTGTGTGTTTGGGGGGGGGGGGGGTTGTTAGTGTTGGCTTTGGGCAGGGTGAAAGAGAGTGTAACAGACACTCTCAGCTTAGACAACTGCAGCCAGCAACCCTGCTGGGAAGCCTAATGCCGGGTACACACGAGCGGACTTTACGGCAGACTTTGCCCGGCGGACGGGATTTCGTCTGACAATTCGATCGTGTGTGGGCTCCAGCGGACTTTGTTTTCTCAAAAGTTGAACAGACTTAGATTTGAAACATGTTTTAAATCTATCCGTCGAACTCGAGTCCGGTCGTCTGTATGCTAGTCTACGGACAAAAACCCACGCTAGGCCAGCTATTGGCTACTGGCTATGAACTTCCTTGTTTTAGTCTGGTCGTACGTCATCACGTACAAATTCGACGGACTTTGGTGGATTGTGTGTAGGCAAGTCCGTTCATTCGGAAAGTCCGTCATAAAGTCTGTCGAAAAGTCCACCGAGCAAAGTCTGCCGTAAAGTCCGCTCGTGTGTACGAGGCAATAGTCCAATCTAAATAATGTGTCCGGGTTTCAGGCAGTCTAAAACCCGGACAGATGATTCCAAACCCAAACTGTCCAGGTGAATCCCTAGGTGGCAACCCTATCTCCGCTACCACTTGTTGCTAACCTTGTTCCTCAACTATGCTTCTGCTTGTCCCAACCTGCAACTACTTGTTACCGACCTTTGGCTTGTTTACTGACTATGCTTCTCCTTGATCCCTACCTGCTATATCTGCTACTGGACCCTCAGCTTGCTCACCTCCTGGTGGGATGATCCTGAGGACTGCAACCTGTTACTAACACGCAGCAAACCCATCTCCACCATCAGGAGCTCTGATGAATATCAGTTATTGCTTAGACTCCACTCCTTGGGTGAGCCCACATCATCCTCCAAGATGACCTGCTGGCCGGTGGAAGCCTCTCTACTGTCTGACCCATGACCATGACAGAATGCTTAGCTGAGAAAGCCCCTTGTACCTTCTTCCTATGAAGACTCCTGGGATATATGACATAATTTTGGCCTAGGCCAGAAACCAGGAAGCAACTAAAGAAATGTGAAAAAAAACTGTAAAACAAGTAAATATAATATAACTTCCTATATACTTACTAATGCTAACAACATGAAGGATAAAAATAGTTCATGTTGAGTGAGAGAGTTTAGTTCTGCTGTAAGTTCCATTACTGCTGCTGTTTAAAGACTGGTGCCAGGACCCTTGCTGTGCTGTGGGAGGCTTGCAGATGCCTTGCTGCATATTGGCTCAGCATGTGTATTATGTATGCGTGTGTATATTGGAGACTAGCCAGAGATATGAAACCAAATAAAAGAAGAAAATGCTGAGATGTGAAAGGAAAAAGTAAAAACATATTCCCTTTTTAAGAAACAATTCTTTCAGTCTTCCATTTCAGTCTTTTTATTATTGTAGCACCCTCTTGTTTAGGCAGGGTTGCTAACAAATTTAGTTTGTCAGGTGGCAATTATCGTGGCTAATTGTTAGAAGATCCACTGATTCCTCTCTAATTCTGGAATTGCTGCACCTTTTTTCTTCTGTCACTAGGTGGCACTGTGGCTGGTGACATTAGATCGACATCAGCATAGCAAGGTCAGATTATGAATGGATGGGGTATCTCAGCCAATTGCCAGGGATTTCTTTAGTCCCTTGGCCTGCTGGGAGAGCCTATTTATTTGGGTGGAGCCAGGTGATAGGGGTTCTGTGCCACCTGGACGGCTGTCTAGGTGGACGTGTGTTATGTCGCCCCAGGTTGCTAGGCCAGAAGCCAGAGCCCTATCCCGGTGACACCTGGCTGCTAGGCTGCCTGAGGCCTATCCAGGAGCAGGAGAAGCAACGTGGGGTTGGGACTGCAGGATTGGAGTCCAACCAAGTTGCGAAAGTTCAGCCGGACGGGGAACCAGTTGTGGTCGGAGGTAAAGGGGAAGCAGTCGTCACTAAGGAACCCTGGCAAACAGATGACACTAAAATTCTCAAAAAACGTAGTCGCGCTCTTGAGCGTCTGTGGCACAAGACTAAGTCTCTCAAAGACTTCAACCAATACAAATCTGCTGTCCAAAAATACTATTCTTTTCTCAACACTGCCAAGCAAACCTATTTTACAACTCTTATTAACACCTTCTCATCCCGTAAACTCTTCTCCACCTTCAACTCTCTGCTTTGTCCTCCACCGCCTCCACCCACTGACTCACTAACTGCACAGGAGATCGCTAATCACTTCAAAAACAAGATTGATACAATCCGTGATGAAATCTCCACTCTACAGGTATCTCCCCCCAGCTAAGACCCCATGTCAACAGGTACAACCGACACTCCCCTTTTTCAAATCTGCTACTACGGACGAAGTTGCTAAACTCCTTTCTATCGCCCACCTAACCACCTGTCCCCTGGACCCTATTCCCTCTCAAATGCTCCGGTCGCCCTCTGACTCCATTCTACACTCTCTAACCCACATCTTCAATCTCTCCCTCACCTCTGGCACCTTCCCCAATGCTCTAAAACTTGCACTGGTCACCCCCATACTTAAAAAGCCGTCCTTGGACCCTATCAATCTTAACAACCTACGCCCTATCTCCTTGCTCCCCTTTTCCTCTAAACTCCCTGAATGCCTGGTTTACAACCAACTGAGTGACCACCTCATTAAGAACAACCTTCTTGATTCCCTTCAATCTGGATTTCGCCCTCAACACTCCACAGAACCTGCTCTTCTAAAACTCACAAACGACCTACTAACTGCAAAAACCAATGGACACTATTCTGTACTCCTACTTCTGGATCTTTCAGCTGCCTTTGACACGGTTGACCACCCCCTCCTCCTCAAAAAACTTTACTCCCTCGGTCTTCGTGACTGTGCTCTTCAGTGGCTCTCATCCTAACTATCCCAACGCACCTTCAGTGTCACTTACAATTCTACTTCCTCCTCTCCTCTTCCCTTTTCCGTCGGGGTCCCCCAAGGTTCTGTTCTTGGACCTCTTTTATTTTCAATCTACACCTCTTCCCTGGGTCTCTCCCTCTCACGGCTTTCAATATCATTTCTATGCTGACGACACACAAATCTATCTTTCCACCCCTCAACTCACCCCATCAGTCTCCTCACGCATCACTAACTTACTAACCGACATATCTGTATGGATGTCACACCACTTCCTCAAACTCAACTTGTCCAAAACCGAGCTTATAATATTTCCTCCCCCACGTGCCTCTTCCCCTGACTTGTCTGTCAAGAGCAATGGCAAAACCATCCACCCGTCCCCACATGTCAGGGTACTAGGTGTTATCCTGGACTCTGAACTCTCCTTTCAGCCCCACATCCAATCACTTGTGGCGTGGCGGCATGTTATCCTGCTGGACGTCATATGATGCCCAGTCAGGATAACTGAACCACCGCCCGGCCGTCAATCTGCTATAGGCTGGGCGGGAAGTGGTTAGGCAGCAAAAGTGTCACAACTTGTTTGGTGTATAAAAGGGTCTTTTATTAAGAAAAATTAGAAACACTTTTTAGCATTAAAGCGGGGGTCCACCTATCTATCCTTTTTTTTTTTTTGAGTTCATTCACAAACTTTTCTTCTCAGCATTCCATACTCACATATTGTGTGTAATATGTCCGCCTGTGTCAGATTTCGTCGGAAAGAATAACTTATATTATTCACTGCAGGCGGTTTCCATCTTCATTGTGGGCATTTGAAGCCCACAAGCATTTATTTCCTGGATGTGGTGAATGCTGTGCTCCCAGCATTCACTGCTCGTTCCCGCACATGCTCAGTGGCATCCTGGGAAGCCTGAGACTAGCTCCCAGGAGTCTGGGAGAGGCTAGAAACACGCCTACTCCCACGGGAGGAGAACCAGGAAGTGCAAAGAAGAATAGAAAAATAAAAGGTAATTACGGCGATTTAAATTTTTTTAAACGGCATTTCAGCATCTAGGCAAGGAAGAGAATACATACAGATATTGTTCAAAATTTGGGTGGAACTCCGCTTTAAAATATGAGCTCTGGTCATGAGGCAAAAATACATATATCATAATGCAGCGATGTGAACATGAATATATGGAATATTAGATTACAATGATAAGCATGCTAGAGGCACCAACGCGTTTCGACCTAGTCTGTCATGGTCTTCAGTGCTCTCAGTGGTAAATATATTTAATTTCCATGTACATAGAAATTGATGTATGTAAAAAAAATTTTACTTTGAAAAATCTAAATTTGAATGCATTTGTTCTACAGCAATTTGTCCCCCAGAAGAAGACCATGACCTAACAAGTTGTGATACTTTTGCTGCTTAAAAACCCAGTGGGGGGAACTCCTCCATTCAATATATAGTTGGGGTGTGCAGCTACCTATTTCTCACATTAATGTTGTCTTCCATTAACCACTTGCCGACCGCCTCACACACATATACGTCGGCAGAATGGCACAGGCAGGCAAATGGGCGTACCTGTACGTCCCTTTGAATTTGCCGCCTATCGGATGCGCGCGCCGCGGGATCGTGCCCACGGGTCCCGCAAACTCGATGTTCGCCGGCGGCGAGGAGAAGCAACACTGGGGGGGATGTAAAGATGTAAACAAGGCATTTCCCTGTTCTGCCAAGCAACATGACAGGGATCTACTGTTCCCTGCGATCAGGAGCATTGATCGCTGTCATGTCCTAGGTAGCCCACCCCCAACCACAGTTAGAATCACTCCCTAGTACACACTTAACCCCTTGATCGCCCCCTTGTGTTTAACCCCTGTCATGTCCTAGGTAGCCACCCCCCACAGTTAGAATCACTCCCTAGGACACACTTAACCCCTTGATCGCCCCCTTGTGTTTAACCCCTTCCCTGCCAGTGTCATTTGTACAGTACAAAATTATAAAATAAAGAATAAGGCGCTTTACATGTTCATATAAAAAAACTGGCACAAAGAAAACTGCATCAGACTCAGATGTGCACATTAATGAGAAAATAAGCAAGCATAAAGTCCATAAGTGAATAAATACCAACACCAAAATAGAATACTCTGAGATAAAACTTCTAGATCTTCCACCACGAGTGCTCAGTATGAAGATGGCCACTCACCAGAGCTGTTTGACCCCCTTTTTACAGGATGGTCAAAAAACACTTTGGGAACACCAGATTGGTTCCACTAATGGCATGAATCCACTCCAATGGCCACTCTTCAGGAAGAGACATTCACGGTGAAACATATGTCGGAGTGGAGGATCCGTCGTTTCCGGGTCCATATTTGATACCCCACACCAGGCTTTGCACCTTTGGAGTGAGACGTGGAAAGTACACTACCCCCAGGGATCAGCTGACTCACACACGCTGTTTACACCCAGTGCCAGGCCAGGCGCTATCACATGTGAGTGTAATTGCTATCATTGGCCTAAACTGACGAATACATTTTTTTTTTTTGTAATGTATTATATAGTTAGGATTGCCACCTGTACGGGAATGACCAGGACAGCCCGGGTTTTGACAGCTGTGCCCGGGTTTGTGTTCTCCCGACACCCGGACACAGCAGCATAGAGGCTCCAGCCCCAGTGTGGGAAGTAGCAGCCCCGGTGTTCTGCCAAGAACTGTCCTCCTATCATATAGTGTCCGCCCCGTACTGCGCAGGCGCAGCGCCTGCGCAGTACGGAGGAGAAGGAGATGCCGAAAATGCCCGAAGTTGATCAGCTGACCATCAGCTGTACACGGCGCTCGGGCACTTGTTAGTGATGGCTTTGCAAGAGGGCCCCTCGCGGGCTCGCTTCGCTTGCCACGCTTCGGGCACGGCCTCGCTGCGCTCGGCAACTATTTATTCTTACTCTATGTCCACTTGGATAGCAGGGAATGAACCTGGACACAGGGTAAGAATAAAAGCGCAGGCGCCGTGTACAGCTGACGATCAGCTGTTGAACTTCGGAGACTTTCGGCGTCTCGTTTGTCCTCCGTACTGCGCCTGCGCAGTACAGGGCGGACACTTTTGGATAGGGGACTGTATTCGACAAGACACCGGCGTCACCAGCACACAGCACCATGCCTTCCTCCTTCCCAATCCGATTCCCCCCCTCTGAGTCCCGCCAGCAGCTCCTTTGGCTTCAGTGATGAGTCTCACTGCCTCCTCCTTGCTCCCTCCCTCCCCATCACATCACACCTCCCGCCTCTGTGTCAGAATAGATTCTCTCTCTATGGTGCGACCTCTCCCGTCTTCTGCCAGAATGCTGTAGAATAGGACCCTTGCTGTGTGTTTGTAGACAGTGGTCTCTCTGCAGAGGTCTGACACATCCCCTGCTGAGTTTAGCTCAATGTCTAAAATTAGTAGAGAACATGAGCTTTGCTGATTGCATAGCTGTACGTCTGACTCAGAAGGGGGTGTGCTGGACCTCTGCAGAGATACCACTGCTTCCGCACAGACAGCGTGCTGGCAGGGGCCAGGCTTTTCTATTAAGTATGTGGCTGCTTTCCAAATAAAACAAAGTGTAAGACTTTGCTCACCTTTTGTTTTGCCTTTTTAGGAACCTTTCTAGCACAGTCACCAGTTCATGTGCTTCCCACCATTAGCAGAATTACCTCCATAGCAGCCAATGTGCTTCATTCCATAAGCCATGCTGTACATTTACCAATCTGCACTGCCTCATTTTGTATATCATGCTGTACATTACCCATTGCACACCACCTTATTCTGTATACAATGCTGTACACTCCCTATTCTGCACCACCTAGCTTTGTAAGCCATGGTGTATGTTCCTTTTTCCACACTGCGTCATTCCGTATGCCATGCATTTCCCTTTTCCACCACATGCCATTCCATTAACAAGGCTATATATTTCCCATTCTGCACCCCTTCATTCTGTATAACATGTTATACATTCTGTATTCTACACCACCTCACTCCATGTAACATGTTGTACATTCCCTCTTCCTCACTGCCTTATTCTGTATGCCAAGTTGTATGTTCCCTATTCAAGACCAGGGCCGGCACAAGGGGTGGGCGGGATGGACAGCTGCCCTGGGCGCCATGGTTTACTGTAGGAATAGGGGCGCCTTCCTCCTTTTGCAAGGAAGTAGTGACAGCAGCAGTGATTGTGACAAGCGAGCGACTGCTGGGCGTAGGATCCCATAAGCTTGCATATCATGAATGGGGGGGCGCAGTTTAGCATCTTTGCCCTGGGCGCTGAATAACCTTGTCCCGGCACTGTTCAAGACTGTGTCATTCTGTATACCATGCTGTACATTTCCCATTCTGCACTGCCTCATTCTGTATGAAATATTTTACACCCCGTATTCCACACCTCTCTCCACGTAACATGCTGTATATTCCCAATTGTCCACTGCCTCATTCCGTATACTATGCTGTACATTCCTAATTCTTCACTGCCTCATTCCTTATACCATGCTGTACATTCCCAGTTCTCCACTGCCTCATTCTGTATGCCCTGCTGTACATTCCCAATACTCCACTGCCTCATTCCGTATACCATGCTGTACATTCCCAATACTCCACTGCCTCATTCCGTATACCATGCTGTACATTCCCAATTCTCCACTGCCTCATTCCGTATACCATGCTGTACATTCCCAATTCTCGACTGCCTCATTCCATATACCATGCTGTACATTCCCAATTCTCCACTGCCTCATTCCATACACCATGCTGTACATTCCCAGTTCTCCACTGCCTCATTCCGTACACCATGCTGTACATTCCTAATTCTTCACTGCCTCATTCAGTATACCATGCTGTATATTTCCAATTCTCCACTGCCTCATTCTGTATACCATGCTGTACATTCCCAATTCTCCACTGCCTCTTTCCATATACCATGCTGTACATTCCAAATTCTTGACTGCCTCATTCAGTATACCATGCTGTACATTCCAAATTCTTCACTGCCTTATTCTGTATACCATGCTGTACATTCCAAATTCTTCACTGCCTCATTCCGTACACCATGCTGTACATTTCCAATTCTCCACTGCCTCATTCCGTACACCATGCTGTACATTTCCAATTCTCCATGGTCTCATTCTGTATACCATGCTGTACATTCCCAATACTCCACTGCCTCATTCCATATACCATGCTGTACATTCCCAATTCTCCACTGCCTCATTCCGTATACCATGCTGTACATTCCCAATTCTCCACTGCCTCATTCAGTATACCATGCTGTAGATTTCCAATTCTCCACTGCCTCATTCTGTATACCATGCTGTACATTCCCAATTCTCCACTGCCTCATTCCATATACCATGCTGTACATTCCAAATTCTTCACTGCCTCATTCAGTATACCATGCTGTACATTCCCAATTCTCTACTGCCTCATTCAGTATACCATGCTGTACATTTCCAATTCTCCACTGCCTCATTCTGTATACCATTCTGTACATTCCCAATTCTCCACTGCCTCATTCCATATACCATTCTGTACATTCCCAATTCTCCACTGCCTCATTCCATGCTGTACATTCCAAATTCTTCACTGCCTCATTCAGTATACCATGCTGTACATTCCCAATTCTCCACTTCCTCATGTCATACACCATGCTGTACATTCCCAGTTCTCCACTGCCTCATTCCATATACTGTACCATGCTGTACATTTTTAATTCTCCACTGCCTCATTTGGTATGTCATGCTGTACATTCCCTGTAAAAATAGTGCTGCTCAAACACCTCCCGTTTGTCCTTCCATCAGTTATCCTCCCACAGTGGGCGAAGCCCCTCCAGGAACATGTCTCACTCAATGAAACAAGCACAATAGTAAAATTAGGGGGGCGCACACCACACAGATCAACCACATCCGCTGATGAGCTTACAGGGGCTTCAGCAACAGTCCCCACATCTTGGCTACTCCTCTCTGATGTGTTTCACCCTGACTGGGCTTAGTCGTGACTTCTACAGCTAAGCCCAGTCAGGTTGAAACACGTCAGAGAGGTGTAGTCAAGATGCGGGTACTGTGGCTGAAGCCATTGTTAGCTCATCAGTGCATGTGGTTGATCTTTGGTGTGCACCCTTAAATTTTGGACTGTACATTTCCCATTCTGCACTGCCCTATTCTATGTGCCATGTTATACATTCTGTATTTCAAACTTCTGTACTTAATATTTTATATCCAGTACTGACTAATTTTGTACACTGGGCTGTGTTATTTTATTTCACACAGCACCTTTGTATGCACTGTGCTGTACCCTGACCCATGTGAGCGGACTGTTGTTGTGTGCCTGGCTCTGCACTAATTGGGAACCACAGCAGCTTCTGCAGGGGTAGTGCTCTACAGTACTTTTTTTTCAGCTTCCCTCTCCATCAATCACAATAACACTTCCACGATTGGTTTTGAATCTGATTTGTGTTGTCAGAAACTTCTTAGTACTGCATTTTTTTCATCCATCAGGTGTTGTGTGAGTGAGAGGCAGCAAAATGTGAGCTCCAGCATCTCCAGCAGATATGTTCCAAGATTCAATATAGAGTTGGCCCACCCTTTGCAGCTATAACAGGTTCAACTCTTCTGGGAAGGCCGTCCACAAGGTTTAGGAGTGTGTCTATGGGAATGTTTGTGCAATGTTGCGCAGTAATGTTGGAACAGGAAGGGGCCATCCCCAAACTGAAATTGTCCAAAATGTCTTGGTATGCTGACGCCAGGGGTGTTGCTAGGTGGCAAAAAGACCAAGGGCTTCAGCCCGTAGGTAAATTTGATAACCCCCCCACAAGCCCTGCCCCTCAGTGCAGCCTCACCAGTGCCCATCAGGCAGCCTCACCAGTGCCCATCAGCTCAGCCTCACCAATGCCCATCAGTGCAGCCTCACCAGTTCCCTTCAATGCAGCCTCATCAGTGCCCATCAGCTCACCCTCACCTGTGCCTATCAGTGCAGCCTCACCAGTGCCCATCAATGCAGCCTGATCAGTGCTCATCAGTGCAGCCTTACCTGTGCCCAATAATGCAGCCTGATCAGTGCCCACCAGCTCAGCCTCATCAATGCAGCCTCACCAGTACCCATCAATGCAGCTTGATCAATGCCCATCAGTGCAGCCTTACCTGTGCCTATAATTGCAGCCTGATCAGTGCCCATCAGCTCAGCCTCACCAAAGCTCATTGATGCAGCCCGATCAGTGCCCATCAATGCAGCCTCATCAGTGCCCATTAATGGAGCCTGATCAGTGCAGCCTTACCTGTGTCCATCAATGCAGCCTGATCAGCGCCCATCAATGCAGCCTTTCCAGCGCCCATCAATGCAGCCTTACCAGTGCCCATCAATGCAGCTTTGCCAGTGCCCATCAATGCAGCCTCGCCAGTGCCCATCAATGCAGCCTCACCAGTGCCCATCAGTGCAGCCTCAACAGTGCCCATCAATGCAGCCTGACCAGTGCCCATCAGCTCAGTCTCACCAATGCCCATCAATTCAGCCTCACCAGTGCCCATCAATGAAGCCTGATCAGTGCCCATCAGCTTAGCCTTACCTGTGCCCATCAATGCAGCCTGATCAGTGTCCATCAGCGCAGCATCACCAGTGCCCATCAGCGCAGCCTTGCCAGTGCCTATCAGTGTGGGGAGAGGAGAGCCGCTGGTTTACACAGAGCGGGTATCTCCCGCTTATCCGGCACGGCCGCAGTGTCACACTAAGTACCACCTCCTGGACTGGACCGGCTTGGCTCCTATGATGGATGTCACACGTCCCGGCATTGGACCAGTGTGACGTCCATCACAGAAGCCGGACCAGGAGGCGGCACTACGTATGACACTGCAGCAGCGCCAGGTAGTCTGGCCCTGTGTAGCCCCGAGTTCCCGGCCAACCCCAGGCCTTGGGACTCGGGGTTAATAATTAACAATAACAAATACCAGAGCCGGGGGTTTTTGGGGGCCCACTCGGGCTATAGCCTTGGTCAGCCAACCCCCCTCCCGACGCCACTAGCTAACGCTTTAAGAGTTCCCTTCACTGGAACTAAGGGGCCAAGCCCAACTCCTGAAAAGCAACCCCACACCCTAATCCCCCCTCCACCAAATGATTTAGACCAGTGCACAATGCAAGGTCCATAAAGACATGGATGAGCGAGTTTGGGGTGGAGGAACTTGACTGGCCTGCACAGAGTCCTGACTTCAACTCGATAGAACACCTTTGGGATAAATTAGAGCGGAGACTGCGAGCCAGGCCTTCTCATCCACATAAGTGCCTGACCTCACAAATGCTCTTCTGGAAGAATGGTCAAACATTCCCATTGACACACTCTTAAACCTTGTGGACGGCCTTCCCAGAAGAGTTGAAGCTGTTATAGCTGCAAAGGGTGGGCCAACTCAATATTGAACCCTACGGACTAAGACTGGGAGGCCAGTAAAGTTCATGTGCGTGTAAATGTGGGCGTCCCAATACTATTGGTAGCATAGTGTATGTTGGGTATCTGTTTACTCGACAAAACATCATCTTTTTTATGTTACCAAAAATCGGGTAATATATTTTGCGTGACCTAAAATTAACTTTAGCCTATTTTTTACTAAAAATGTATGCTTGATAAGCTGTTGCACTAATATCGTGTGACATAAAAAAATTGGAATGTTAATTAAGGGTGAGTGGCGCTACCTTACCAGGGTACCTTAATTAATAATATAATGAACCCCAAAAATAAAAATATAAATAAAATTTATATGCTTAGTGCAAGCCCTTAATCACTCAAATTCATTGGGTAGTGAGTGTGAGTGTCCAACACTAAAAGAGTGGACTGTACTAGCGTGTCAGTCTCATACCTACATAAAAGTGTACACCGTGTGGCTGACCATCGCAAATTGATTAATAAGTGACAACTTGTAGAAAATAATAAATGACAGTAGAAAAATAGTAAATGACAGTAAAAAAATGACAGTAAATTAAAACACCACAGTCTGTGCCATGGAAGGGAATCAGTCCAAGAGGGATCCCCCTTCTGAAAATCAGTGTGCGATCCACTTTCTAAATGGCATTAATCAGGATATCTCAATCCTATGTTGATCCACAAATATGTCCAAAAATTACATAAGGTGAAGAAAACTAATAAATATAAATATATGTACCATAAGTAATCCCACTTAGGCATAAGATGCAAAAATGCGCACCTAAAAATTAGTGAAAAAATGGTGAAGAAATTGGGTGTATCAGAGTCCAGCATAAAAAACAAAACAAAAAACAAAACGTCTGTGGTAAGTGACTTTCGTGAAGACAGCTGTTCAGATCCAGTGACTTGCGGTGCTCCCCCTCAAAGATCCCCACTCACCAGCTCCCTGCACCCCTGCAGGGGTAGTAGGCATGTAATACCAGACAGCGATATGATGTTTTTGGGTCCTCAGGGTCTCCCGCTCCAGCTGTGAAGTATCCTTCAGTATATCCTCTCAAACCTTGTCTTATGCTGGCCATACACTATACGAAAAATCGTATAGGATCTCTGCCTTCGCCTTGGAGGATCAGCGGATCTCTGCCTTCGCCTTGGTCAACATCAGAGAAACTGAGACGCTCTCCTGCGATCCTGTTCAAGACTTGCTTTGCTGACATCCCTACTGGCTCCAGATCCTGCTCGCTGTTCCACTACATTGATCCCTGACTTCTGGCTTGGCTGACTATCCATTCCGGTTACTGAACTTTGGCTATGTTTTGACTACGTTTGTTCTTTTTACTTTTATTAATAAACAAGTGTGATTTAACTGTACCTCTGTCTCGGCCTGATTTCATGGTTTCTGACACTATCTCTCTGAAACCCCTTTCTCCCTTGTGGGAAATAACGGATTATATCCTTTTTCTTAAAATATATACGACATTGCTGTTTTTTTTCTTAATACAGATTTACATTTATACATTTCTAGTTATCTCTTTGCACCAAAGCTCCTGATGAGTGGACGGGGGTCTATGAAACGCGTTGAGCCCAAGAGATGCCAGAATATATTTGTCACATTCAGAGATTGATCATGTACCCCCCTTTATATGATACATCACTTATATCATCATCACATGAGTCTCAGAGATGCCAGGATGGATTTGCTCCATTTATAGATTTTCCATGAATTTTTTTTAACATTATTTTTACCATTACTACATATATTCATGTATTATTTGTATGTCCTTATCAGTTCTCCACTACATGAGCTCTTTAGATGCCCAGATACGATTGCCACAATTTGAGATATACCATGTACTCTTTTTTTTTTATATATGTAATGAGATTTACTATTTACCCTTTTATGAAATATTATTTACATGATTACAAGACGAATTGATGTATTCACCGATTGTCTCTATGTGAGCTTTTTTTAAATATTTATTAGTCTGTACCATCTTTGCTGTCGAGTTCATGTTATGTAATGTGCAATAAATGATTTATTTACTCAAACTGTATTTCATGAAGTGACTCGCTTCATTTAAAGTCCCCATGACCGTTGTTCTTTGTTTGTATATTCTGTTTGGGGGCTTTACCTAATCCTCAGGCCTAAAACGATTCTATAAACATGAGCAAAAAAAAATGCAGCAAAAAGGTTAACAGGCTTTTTCATCTGGTTTTATTTTGAATGAAGTTCCAATTTAAGAAGGTTGTATGGGTCAGGATAAAAACTCTGTTTGGGACAACCAAACTGGTTACGGCCGTATGGTGGCTAAATCCTGGTACATATAACTCCTCTACCCGGTTGGAAGCGGCAGTAGTAGGCTCTATGGATGCTCTTAAGGCTCTTTTATTTAGGGGTCGTAGGGCACCATATTGGCTGACTCCTTCCATGCTTACTACTATGCGAGCCTGGGAGGCTGGTCTTAGATGTGAGCATTATCCTAAGAACGCTTTTTCTCCAAATGCCCCTTTATGGCTTAATCCTACTCTTCCCCAATTTTTTTAAACACCAGAGCCTATCGCATGGACTAAATATAATAGAAAAATACTTTCTCAGGTGATTACTGATCGGAAATTATCTACTTTTCTCTACACTTACCTCGACTTTTAATGTTCCAAACTCCCATCTTATTTAGATACCTTCAGCTTCATCACACTTTCCATACACAATTTCCACAGGACAGTTTAAAGATTAGACAATCTACTCTAGAACTAGCGCTTAGGTCCGAGTGTTTGGATAGGTGCACTTCGAGATTGCATTCTCATCTTATATTAATCTCTGTCTTGCCATTAGAGGCCCTTAGAGCTAGGAGGGTGCGAGATATACCAGATTTAGATATGGAGGATTGGAGGAGTGTGTGGGATTTCCCTTTGCGATCTTTGAGAGATCGTATGATCCAATACAAACTGGTACATAGAGCATATATCACGCCACATAGACTTAAAAAGATAAATCCTATGTGCTCTTCAGAGTGTTGGCGATGTAGAGTGATTCAGGGGGACTTTACACATATCTTCTGGACTTACCATACATAGTTGTTTTTTGGATGGAAGTGGTGGATTTATTGAATTCTATCACCTCCGCTCCTTTACCGATTTCAATGTCCGTTTTGTATATTGGGTTTGGTAGAGACTATTTTCCATACAGTGTCTGAGCGAGTGTTAATACAATGCTACTTTTCGAAAAAAAAAGCTATTGCGTTACATTGGAAGAAACCTCGGTCTCCTACACTCTTGTATTGGAAACAATTGGTAAATAATAATCTTCCATTATATAGAGATACTTATATGAACAGGGGTTGCCCTAGTAAGTTTGATAAAGTGTGGGCTAAGTGGCTGGATAAATACTTTACCTCATCGAACGCTCAGGGAGGCCACTATCCATAATATGAGTTCTTCTATATGAGCAGGGGCGTAGCTATAGGGGTCTCAGGGGTCTCAATTGTGACCCGGCCCCATGCTCCAGAGGGGCCCCATGCGGCTCCCCTGTGCACCTGGAAAGGAGGGGCAGTGGGGGTGACAGTTCCTCTGTATGTCAACCCCACCACCTAGACCTGCAGCCAGGTCTATGCGCAATGTCTAGCTCCCCATGCCCCTGCCTCAGGAACTTTTGCTGAGCCATACACCAGTCATGGGGGAAGGGGATCCAGAGAAGGGGGAACTACAAGTCCCTGAAGAGGGGGGAGGGGCAGAGGAGCCCATGAGGGTCAACAAAGTATTACAGTTTTTCTCCATTGTTTTGGCTCATTTCTTGAAACAGAAATGACATTCTCAAAACTCTAAGTTAATTTGGCAAAACAGTCTTACAGTTCAGCACAACACTATAACTCACGTGCAAAAGCTCACATCTCTCCCAAAACTGTTCACTCATGCTTCAAAACCATATTCCTTTCCTATATAAAGAGTCAGTGCTACCAAAATGGCAAAGATTCTTCTCAATTGCTTTGGCTCATTTCTTGAAACAGACCAGACGTTCTCAACTGTCTTGGTGCTTTTGCCAAAAATAACCTGGATGGTTCAGCACAACACCATGGTTCACCTTCAAAAGCTCATATCTTTCCCAAAACAGTTCACTCATGTGTCAAAAATACATTTCTTTCTCATTCAAATAGTCAGTGCCCCCAAAATGCTTCGTCCCTTTGGCATTGTGTAAGCACTGCAAGTCAAAATGTTTAGATGTTTTGTCTCTAAGGCAGAGGACCGTTGAAATATCCCTCATGTCCACCTTTCAGTCTTAGCCCAGTCCTTCATTGACAATGGTTACTGTACAGTTTTTGTCTAGCTAACTGAATACAATTGTGTATAAAACTGAAAAAAAAGAAAAGATTTTAAGGTAAGAGTAGCCTCCAAGGTTTGACATCACACATTGCACTCATACTGCCAAGGAAAAATTACTTTACAGTATTGTTTTTTTGTTACAGTAAGAAAACTAATAAAAAAATGTATAAAAAAAAAAAAGTACTTACTACCCATTACTGTAAATAATTGTCACAGTATTCTGTTGCGCACATCATCCAAGAAAACATTAGATTTAAGGTTGTTTAATGAATACAAAAATACTCTACTTGTGTCCATTAGATCCCAGAGATCTCTGAGATATGACAAAGTGACTTCAAATTTCATTCCATGCACCAAAGAGATAAAAAAAAAAAAAAAAAAGCAAACATTTGTACATGCACGAATGTAATAAACGTAATTCACAGAGAAGGCCAGAAAGGTTATGTGTGTGTGTATATATAGAACAGTATCTAGAAAATGTTCTGTGGAGAACTGTGATAAGGTTCAGGTAATTACTCTAATTGGACTCTCACAGAAAAGTGCGCATTTCCAGAGCCAGGCTCACCTATGAGAGCTACCATAGAAAAGTAAAAAGCTTCTTTCCCGATATCTTGTTATTAGTAGATTTTCCTCCTTTTACCTACATTAAGCGGATACATATGTTTTCTTGTTCATGAGATGGCCACCTATTCAACTTACGTTATAAAAACAAACTAAATAAAATAAAAAATTTGCCATTGCCTGCTTATACCCTGATATGTAGAAAAAGATGATCCGCACTCCGGTTGTTGCTCTTAAAATTTCTTCATTTTATTGAATAGCCACAGTGAACAAACGCAGTTTAAATCAGTTGACACATTTCAGCCTATAAGGCCTTAGTCATAAGCACTATGGTGATTATGTCAGGGCTGGGCTCAGCCCTTCCTTCTCTGAGCTGGCCGCTCAGCTGTCGGCTGATTGCCAGCTCCCATCTCTCTCCATAGTTACCCAGCTGTTGTTGATTCTGCTCGTCAGTCCTGCCTACTTAAAGTTGTCCAGCTCACTTGATCTCTGCCTTCGCCTTTGTCAACATCACAGAGACTTTCTCCTGCGTTCCTGTTGAAGACTTGCTCGGCTGACGTTCCTTCTGGCTCCTGATCCTGCTTGCTGTACTACTACGTTTATCTCTGGCTCTCTGACATTTGCTTGGCTGACTACCTGATCCGGTTACTGAACTCTGGCTTGTTTTGACTCTGTTTACCTTATTATTATTATTATTATTATTAAACAAGTGATTTAACTTTACTTCTGTCTTGGTCTGATTCATGGTTCCTGATAGGTTATTACTAAGGCCTTATAGGCTGAAACGCGTCAACTGACTTAATCTGCATTTGTTCACTGTGGCTATTCAATAAAATAAAGACATTTTAAGAGCAACAACCGGAGTGCGGATCATTTTTTCTACATTACTCTACTCAGTCAGCGACTGTGGATCGAGCACCTGGGAGCCCTGCTATCTATGTGGTGTATGGGTAGTAGCACTGACTTTTCTGTTTATACTTTATACCCTGATATACAGTAGGTGACAGTGATGGCTGGTGCTCAATATTGGGGGGGAGGGGCAGCAAACACACCTTCCCTCCCTCACTCGTACCGCTGACACCCCACCCCCAGTGGGAGACGAATGGGAAGATAGGGGTTTAGAGGCCTTACCGTGAGGAGGAAGATGACATGGATATCCATGGTAGGGTCGCTGTTCCTCTAGGAGGATCTAGGAAGAGCCGGGGATTCTCCTCCCAGCCGTACAGGAAATGGGCCCGGGAACCCGATTGGCCGGGAGTCAGGACTCCCTGGCCAATTGGGTCTAGGGACCCGCTTCCTGATTCCTCTATCTATCCATTATTATACATGTGCTTCTACTGTGGAGGCATTCAAAATTTATAGCGTTAGGACTGCAGATAATAGTGGGGTGCCATGAAATGGCTCTGCAGCTTACGAATGTATTTGTAAATGTGTGCAAACTAAACCCCTGTTTTGTAACGCATACTGTTAGACAGGATAATTTGGTTTGTTGCAGGCTGGTCGGTAGGTTAAGCTAGGAATCTTCTTTGGTTTTGTTTGACATGCATCGCCTATCCATGTGCTCTTTGCTGCAAAGGCCAGTTATAGGTGGGGGCAGTGGCAATTTGATTGTACTTCTCTAAATGCTGAAAATAGAACATCTGCAGCCCCTCCTGGCCATACAGCCTGTGTCTCCTGTGTTCCTATTGTGCAAGCAACCTTTCCATTTTGCAGCCATGACTCTGCTCCTGTTAAAAGGCTAAGCCTGCAACCTTCCAAGGTTCCCAACTAGCTCATAGGAGATGACTTCAGTAGTAGCTGGCGGCTTGTGTTGCGAGAATGACAGCAGCACCATCACTCACAAAAACACAAGCTGACAACAGCACACTCCAAAAGCTACTATGTTAGTCTCTCTCAGACAAACTCTAGTGTGTGTGCTATCGGCTTGTGTTTTTGTAAAAAAGGTCGCTGCTTCCAAGCCGCTGTCATTCGCATATCTCAAGTCCACCAGCAAACTAGCTGGAGGCTGCATGCTCAGTCTTTTAACAGTAGTAGAGCAGGCATTACTGCAGAATGTGAAAAGGGGTGCGGGAGGTTGTGAGCTTAGTTATATTGTCAGGTTGACAAAAAGACACAAGCCATCTAGGTTGTAGTTCAGCCAATTTTCTATCCTTTTATCTGGATAAACAGAGTAGAAGAGGCACAGATTGAATGGCAAGAAGGGCTGCCGTTTTGGAGCTGTGGCTTCAGTGCCGCCTGTACTTCCCTCATAGAAATGCCCATAATTTGGGCTTCTGCCTGGGGTTGAGCTACAGCCAGCACTGATAGTAATAAACTGTCAGGCTTGTCCAGCATCTGGATTTTGGCTGAGCTGCGATCTCCCTGTCTGACTCTCCACCTGCAGGGTGATTGCTGCAGACATAGCCTCTGGGTGGAGTCCAAACCTGTTTTAAGCCTGCCAAGCCCTTAATGTCATGCTTGTGATACTGTTTGCAACATGTGCTTCCAGCTCCCTGTTTATCTTCCTTTTTCCTGTGCCTTGACCTTACGTTTGCCTGATCCCTGCCCTGCCAGCTAATATGGATTTCCTTGTTATTGACCTTGGATTGGACTTTGAACTACTCTTTGAACTCTGCCTGCCTATTGACCACAGATTTGATCCTGACTACTCTCTGAACATTGCCTGCCTTGAACCCGGTCTGCCTTTAGACCACTCGGCCTGACTGCCAACCGCAGCCTGTTTACTGTGCTTAGGGAACTTCTATAGGTGAACAACACAGAGCCAGCTATAGTGTCTGACCACCTATGTCAGGAGTAGACGTGGCATAAACATGGCATGTTGTTGACAAACTGCAGCTAAATCTAACGGGGAAAAGTGCTACGTGCACTGGGTCCTGTGGTGGGGTTTTACATTCCTTTTTAAATTTAGGTGATAGCTCTTGATTACATTGTAAATTGGGCAGGGGGAAGGTGGAGATATTGATTCCTGAGATGTCAGGAAAACCAGCTAGTTGCTAGCACAATACCTTTACTTTAATGTCTGTAACCCCAGCATTACCTGGAAAAATTTTCCACCAAAATGGCTTTGCAAATTAATACTTTCTGATGGTTGCATACCCTTAGTATAGACATGTTCTCTTCCTATGTGTTTAAATTCCAGGACGTCCGTGATAGGTCCCCCCGGGCACTGGGTATTGGGAATGGGGGGCATGCATCTTCTTCACCACCTGGAAATGGTGACAAGGTGGGTGGTGCCCTGGCTTACCAAAGTAAGACACATGTGCTGCTGACCGCTACCTAGACCTGCTTTTAGTTTAGGATTTCATTTTCTCCCACAGGTTTGATTCATATATAGCATGTTAAAGACATCTTCTGGTTCCCTCTCATTTCAACTTAACCTGGAGACCCACAGGCACTCTACTAACATCATTTTTAATTTTACCTGGTGTGTGGATTCAGGCATAGGGTCCAATGTTGAACCTATCCTGAGTTATGGTGTCCACTTTCTACTGTCTTCTTCCTCTGTTGTGCTACAAATTACCAGTAAACTGATAGCTTTAATATTGTCTTACCCCCAACGATGAACAACTGATATACTTCTATAGATCCTTTTTAAAGTGATGCAGACAGGAATAGCTACGCCTTCCAAGATGGGCAGATTTAAGATGGCCCTTACACAAGTCAACAATAGTAAATTTCAAAGTTGAAGGAACTGGGCAGAAAATTGTTACCTGAATAATGACGGCATCCAATCAGATGCAGTCGTTGTTTGGGTATTCAAGCATGTAGGCAGATGCAGTCTAATTTCTCCACTGCAGATAGCACTCAACCGCAGCGGCAGTGCAGAGGGGGAGAAAGCCAAGAGGAACATGGTTCCTCTATGGTTTCCTGGTCACTGGGGCAACGATCTGGTTGGATTCTGATGACCCATGCGACTCTGGTGACCATCTTGGGTCAGGCAGAGTCTATTTGAGGCACTGGTTCCTGGGTTTGGCGTGCATTTAGCGTGTGGATAGTGTAAGAACAGGTCACCCGTCTGTCAGGGACAGTATTACTGGTAGAGAATAGTTCCATATAAGTAGGGAAAGCTAAGGGATCTGCCACTCTTCCTGGAAACCTCCCCACCTGAGCTCAGACCAGCCAGTCTGCATTCCACCCTCCAAAGACAGACGCTGTCAGCTTGGCTGAGATCTGCTTTGCTACATGTTGCTGTCATCCATGAGTGTTCCTGGTTGGCCTGCCTTCCACCGGGCTTGTTGTGAACTGTTATATTTTTACTTCAATACAAGTTCTTTCTATTGCATCTGGACTGAGTTTGCGTTACTGCGGCCGTACCATGCTGCACCCATCCACAAGCAGTCACGCGTGCTGCTGCTGTCTGAATGCAATGCCAGCAGTGTAGATTTCTGATGCTGTTTAGCATAGATGGGGGAATTAATTTTTCTCTATGAGCCTGTGGAACAGAACAAGATAAATCGAAGTGTGTATAGCTAGCCTTTGACACCAACAGTTTGAGACTAGAGAATTACGGTAATTAGCAACCTGAGAACTTTTCTTACCCAATAAAGGATGTAACAAGACCTGATAAAATATACACTATATTGTGAAACGTATTGGGACACCTGCCTTTACAGGCATATGAACTTTAATCCATAGGGTACCATATGGAGTTGGCCCACCCATTGCAGTTATAACAGCTTCAACTCTTCTTGGAAGGCTGTCAACAAGGTTTAGGAGTGTGTCTATGGGAACGTTTGACCATTCTTCCAGAAGGTGAGGTCAGGCACTGATGTCCCAAGAAAGCCTGGCTGGCAGTCTCCGCTCTAATTCATCCCAAAGGTAAGCTATCAGGTTGAGGTTAGAACTCTGTGCAGGCCAGTCAAGTTCCTCCACCCTAAACTAGCTCATCCATGTCTTTATGGAACTTGTTTCGTGCACTGGTGCGCAGTCATGTTGGAACAGGAAGGGGCCATCCCCAAACTGTTCCCACAAAGTTGGGAGCATGAAATTGTCTAAAACGTCTTGGTATGCTGACACCTTAGGAGTTCCCTTCACTGGAACTAAGGGGCCAAGCCCAACCCCTTAAAAAACAACCACGCACCATAATCTCCCCTCCACTAATTCCCATAGACACAATCCTAAACCTTGTGGACAGCCTTCCCAGAACAGTTGAAGCTGTTATAGCTGCAAAGGGTGGGGCAACTCAATATTGAACCCTACGGACTAAGACTGGGATGCCATTAAAGTGCATGTGCGTGTAAAGGCAGACGCCCCAATACTTTTGACAATATAGTGTATCTCTTATGTTTTTTGGATTTTAAGGACAGCTGCACAGTGAAACTTTAAAGTGGGCAAAACTGGTTTCAAAAGACAGACTGTACTGTGGTGGCCGTAGTTGTTGGCCCATCCATGGAGGTAAAGTCTTTGATGTTCATCTCAGAGTCTGCAAGTGGCTTGCTGTTCTTGGCTTTCCTTGTCAGCAGACCTCCGAGTCTCCTGAGCCATGTGCGCAAATCCTCTTTAAATGAAGGGGTGTATAATCCATAAACGAGAGGGTCTGTGCAGGTGTGAAGGAGGCCAAAGAGAAACAGGCTGTGGTGGACATACTCGGGAGTCAGGTAGATCATCTCTGGCTGGAACCAGTACCATATTCCTAACAGATAATAGGGGGTCCAGCAAACCATGAAGGATACCACAATAACCAGCGTCATCTTCAGCGTCTTTAGCCGTGCTTTGGAGATGAGGTCATTCTTACTCCTTGCAAGCTCTGGAAAATTTTAAAAGACACATCAATTATAAAGTGTTTGCAGGTCACTGCCTAAATCACCCAGGGGGACTCAGCTGCAGACAAATACATTCACCATTGCTCCAAATGAATAAAATCCCACCACATGTTTAATATTTTACAGAACAGGTGCTTTGCAACATGACTGAAGACTACACTATGTAATGCTGTTATTCTCATGTTTAAAATTTAATTCAATGACAGCTGATCACGGAAGTAAACAGAAGCCCGTTATCGACATTTATTCTCCTCACGATCAGCGTGAGTAGAGAAGACAGAAGCCTACCGGCTTCTGTTACAGGGACATTAGTCCCCTCAGTGCGCATCAGTGCTGCTAATCAGTGCAAACCAGTGCCCCTTATCAGTGCCCACCAGTGCCACCTATAAGTACCCACCAGTACTGCCAATCAGTGCCACCTATCAGGGCCTCATCATCAGTGCCCATCAGTGCTACCTATCAGTGCCACCTCTCAGTGCCAACTATCAGAGCCCATCATTGCCACCTATCAGTGCCACCTCATCAGTGCTGCCTCATCAGTGCCGCCTCATCAGTGCCCACCAGTGCCGCCTCATCAGTGCTGCCTCATCAGTGCCCATCAGTGCAGACTATCAGTGCCCATCACTGCAGCCTCATCAGTGCACACCAATGACTAAGAATAATTACCTGTTTGCAAAATTTTCCAACAAACTATGAAAAAAATTGTTTTTTTTTTCAAAATTTTCGGTCTTTTTTTGTTTCTTTAGAAAAAAATTAAAAACCCAGTAGTGATTAAATACCACCAAAAGAAAGTTCTATTTGTGTGAAAAAAAATATAAAGGGCAGGAAGGGGGTATAAATGCCCAGTAAGCAAGTTGTTCAATTATTGTACCTCCACTATCCATTTTTTGGATTTGGACATTAGAATTCAGGATGGCAGGTTTATTACATCTACCTATTTTAAGGATACAGACAGAAATGGCTACATAGGGACAGATAGTTGTCATCATAATTCTTGGCTCGGATCTGTCCCTATGAGCCTATTCCTGAGATTGAGGAGAAATTGCTCCCTTCAAGATGATTATATGAGGGAAGTGGAGTTTCGTAAAGCTCGCCTCCTCCAGAAGGGTTATGCAGCTAATGAACTTGATTTGATCATTGCTGATGTTGGCTCAAGGGAAAGAGAAGAATTGTTAAAACCTAAGATTAGGAACAACAATGATGCTTTCCCTTGCCGTTTTTCATTTTTTACTACCTATTAAAACCAGCATTTCTCCATTAAAAAGATCTTCAAAAAACACTGGAATGTTTTGAAAAATTACAGAATACTAGGTCCAATACTTCCTGAACACCCTAGAGTTACTTATAGAGGTGCCCCCCTCTCAGACTCCAGGTAGCTCCTAACATAATCAAACCCCCAATCAGACCAAGCTTTTTTGGGGACTTCAAAGGTAACTATTTGTGTAGAAAGTGTGAGGTTTGCCATAACAATTGTCATAGGGAGAGAAAGTATCTCTCTTTTGGACTCAAATTTTACTGGTCAAAAATATAGATTCAATTCCTTTATTACATGTTCGACCAAGAATGTGGTCTATTTGATCACGTGTCCTTGGGGTCTACATTATGTAGGTCGCACTATTCACAAATTAGAGATCAGACTCAAAGGGCAAAGTCTTTTTGAATCAAAACATTATGCATTATGCCATGGTAAAAGCCTGAAGGGTACCTCTTTCATGGCTGTAGATAAGTTTAACCCCCATTGGAGAGGTAGTCACACCAGGAGAGAGATCTCTAAAATGGAGACTTGGTGGATTTTTGGTTTAAAATCTTATAGACCATATGGCCTGAACATAGAATGGGATGTCAATGCCTTCATAAACAATAGTTGAGCTCCTAGGCTGTTTTCATTATTTTTTATTAATATTTTTTTAAATTTATCTTTGCACTTTTAATAATTGTTGTAGTGTTTGTTTCCAACCACAAGGCAGCACTAGTTTTAGTCCTGATTGTCCCTTGAAAAGGCCTCTCATGAATTTTAAATCATTATCAATGTTTTTTAAAATGTTTTAGGAAAGTTGTTTATATATATACATAAATATATATCTATATCTATCTATCTGTCTATCTATCTATATATATAGATATATATCTATCTATATATATAGATATATAGCTATATATATCTACATATATATAGAAATATATATCTAGATATAGATATAGATATAGATATCTATATCCAGATATAGATATAGATATATAGATATATAGATTTGTTTCCATATGGCCCGGTTTTCTATTTTCAAGTCCAGTTCTAGAAATCAGAACAGTGAAGTATTTCCTAGTTCCTGTTTGTGATTTCCTTTGTATGACTGTCGTGAGTGGGCTGGATTGTTTACATTCCTGCAGCTTTTGCTCACTTCTGGTTGTGATGTGACATCACTTCCGGTGGATGTGGTTCCACTGTCGGCGGCTGACATTAAGGTTTGAAACACAAGGAAGAATAGGTGTTTGTACTTCGCCCTCCTGCCTATATATAGAGGAAGTGACAATCTCCTAACCACGTCCCTGACGGCGTTCCTTATTGGACGAAACGCCACGTAGGGTGGAGCCCGGAGATGTGACGTCACAACACTACACGTGCTGACCACGGCCATTTTGTTGGTTGGAAACAAATGTTAACCAAGGACTTTTTGTGTTCCAGAAATGCTTGTTTTAATTCTCCAAATGTGAGTACCCTGTATGCTTTTTACTTAATAAAATCATCTTAAATTAACATACTACAGTATGAGGAGCTGCTTCTTTTTTATCCTACATATGAACCTGTGGATTCACTCCGTGTTATGACCCTATGAGATTCAGCTGTCTGATACCAGAGTAGAGTCGTGCTCTAGTGGATATATTATGCTTATCTGACTACCTATAACCTAGTGATCCATTTTCTGCGGTAAGAGGCCTGGTGTGTTGGTGTGCGGTGGAGGATTTCATACTTTCATACTATTTGCATATCTTTATACATTTTGTTAAATTATTGTTGCCCATACATAAATTTTCAATAAAATTATTCAATGCAAGGGTTTTTTGTGAATATTTTTTAAACGGCTCTATTTTTTTTTAAGCAAAATTATTAGAATAATTCACTTGTTGTTAAAAATAATATCTGTAATCAGAAAAAGGAAAGATGAAATCTGGTTGGTTATTATGGTTTGGCAAATCATCCACTGCTTTTTGCACTGCTCATGGCATCCAAGATGTGATAGTGCTACACCTTATCATATCAGAAGGGGTTAAATGTAACGCAGGGTTCTCAATGGTGCAGGTTCAGGGGCTCCAAGATGGCTAGTCTGAGTGAAGAAAACAGTTTTTATGGTTTTCGGCAGCACTGGTAACTCCTGGATTGGGTACTGGAGTCCAGAGACTTCAGAGTCTCGGAAGGAATAAAGTCTCTGGATTCCAGAACCCGGTTGTGGAGTTACTAATACTGGAGGCCCTCAACCTGCACCATTGAAAACCCTGTGTGACATATACCCCTTCTGATACCACGACAAGGCATAGCACTGTCACAATGCACAGAATATGATTGTCATTGGTTTCAGTCAGCCTCCATATATATGACTTAGTAGCTAGCAACTTATATTTCTCCAAAATGACCTAGAAATTAGCTTAGTTGGATTTTTGTTTTATAGACTGTCTTTATTTTCTACAAAATAAGGTAAGTGCCATGGGTGTTTGGGTGTTTTCCCATTTCCTACACCACAGTCTGAGAGCAGAGCACAATATACCATGGCTGCAGATCACTAATGGAAATTCCAGGCAATATGTAAAATCGATAAGTCGATAAGTTACCAATGCCATCCAGAATATGTTGCGACTATGCTAATGTCTTATTGTGTATTCAATGTACCTTAACCCTTTTGCTGCCTGAGCCGTTTTTGCATTTTTAGCATACTTGCTTAAAGAAGAATTGCTGCAAAGGAGAGAAACGCAAAATTTCAGTAAAAAATACGCTAAAGTTAATTTTAGAGCACAAAAAAGGCAATAAATTACCCAATTTTTTGGTAAAATATGAGGTAAAAAAGATGGGGATGCACTGAGTGAATAGATACCCAACATGTCAAACCCTAAAATTTACGTGTGCCCGTGAAATGCCAACAAACTTCAGTTCCCTATATTTTCTAGACACATGCAATTTGTTTAGTCCGAATTAATTTTTTAACAAATTTCAACAAACTGTTTAACGAAAAAAATGTGTAAATTCGAGTTTCGTCAGCAACGTCTGACGTCATCAGGAGTCACGTGGTGGAGAATTAGTTCCCCATCTCTTGTGTCAGTGGAAGCAATGGTACCCCCCTGCTGGTGCCAGTGGAAGGAGCAGTCCCCCAAGAGCCAGATAAAGGAAAGCAAAGGGCCACATTTGGGCCACGGGACACAATTTGGAGTCCCCTGGACAAGAGTGTATATTTAGGTAAAGTAGATACTGAGCAATGCCTGGTCCTCTTTTCTGTTCTCCAAAGTGGAGAAAGAACTCCCCCTTACGGGACTTTAATGGCCCAAATAGTAGTACACAAGAAATTATATAAAAAAAATATACAGAGTTTATTATAATATAAATATAGATACAATTAATCGGCAAGTGGCTAATGACATGATAATTGCATACACATGGCAAATATAGAAAAAAGAAGCTCTAGAAGGGTCCAAGGGCTACCGTGATGAGAATCACCAGGGCAGAACATACAGACCGCACTCAACGCGTTTCAGAAATGTCCTTCTTCAGGGGGGGGTAAAGCAGTTTTGCTTCTATATTTAGAATCAAACAAAACATGAATAATAATAAATAACATGAACAGGTAAACATATGTATAAACATATCTACAAGATATACAGCCATTGGTTGTTCAGAAAGGAACATCAGAATAAAGGTGTATATAAATAAATAAACACTTTCATGTTGCCCAAATAGATACAAGTACATGTTATAGCCACAGAACAACCAGCGAGACCAGCAAATAGGTGAAGCACACCCACAAGGGGCGGCAAAGTACTTAAAAATACTTTTTTATGTGTAGCTGAGTGGGTCCTCGTGGTCTATTTAGACAAATAAATAAAGAGGGGCGTGTGTATAGCAAAGTGTACCAAAGAATTTATATTTATTATTATAGTATATACATACAGAAAGCCTATATATACAGCATCTCACAAAAATGAGTACACCCCTCACATTTTTGCAAATATTTTATTATATCTTTTCATGTGACAACACTGAAGAAATTACACTTTGCTACAATGTAAAGTAGTGAGTGTACAGCTTGTATAAGTGTAAATTTGCTGTTCCCTCAAAATAACTCAATACACAGCCATTAATATCTAAACCACTGGCAACAAAAGTAAGTACACCCCTAAGTGAAAATGTTCACATTGGGACCAATTAACCATTTTCCTTACCCAGTGTCATGTAACTCATTAGTGTTACAAGGTATCAGGTGTGAATGGGGAGCAGGTGTGTTAAATTTGGTGTTATCGCTCTCACTCTCTCATACTGGTCACTGGAAGTTTACATGGCACCTCATGGCACAGAACTCTCTGAGGATCTGAAAAAAATAATTGTTTCTCTACATAAAGATGTCCTAGGCTATAAGAAGTTTGCCAAGACCCTGAAACTGAGCTGCAGCAAGGTGGCCAAGATCATACAGTGGTTTAAAAGGACAGGTTCCACTCAGAACAGGCCTCGCCATGGTCGACCAAAGAAGTTGAGTGCATGTGCTCAGCATCATATCCAGAGGTTGTCTTTGGGAAATAGACGTATGAGTGCTGCCAGCATTGCTGCAGAGGTTGAAGTGGTGGGTGGTCAGCATGTCAGTGCTCAGACCATACGTCGCACACTGCATCAAATTGGTCTGCATGGCTGTCGTCCTAGAAGGAAGCCTCTTCTAAAGATGATGCACAAAAAAGCCCACAAACAGTTTACTGAAGACAAGCAGACTAAGGACATGGATTACTGGAGCCATGTCCTGTGGTCTGATAAGACCAAGATAAACTTATTTGGTTCAGATGGTGACAAGCGTGTGTGGCGACAACCAGGTGAGAAGTACAAAGACAAGTGTGTCTTGTCTACAGTCAAGCATGGTGGCGGGAGTGTCATGGTCTGGGGCTGCATGAGTGCTGCCGGCACTGGGGAGCTTCAGTTCATTGAGGGAACCATGAATGCCAACATGTACTGTGACATACTGAAGCAGAGCATGATCCCCTCCCTTTGGAGACTGGACCGCAGAGCAGTATTCCAACGTGATAAAGACCCCAAACACACCTCCAAGAAGACCACTGCCTTGCTAAAGAAGCTGAGGGTAAAGGTGATGGACTGGCCAAGCATGTCTCCAGACCTAAACCCTATTGAGCATCTGTGGGGCATCCTCAAACAGAAGGTGGAGGAGCGCAAGGTCTCTAACATCCACCAGCTCCGTGATGTCGTCATGGAGGAGGGGAAGAGGACTCCAGTGACAACCTGTGAAGCTCTGGTGACCTCCATGCCCAAGAGGGTTAAGGCAGTGCTGGAAAATAATGGTGGCCACACAAAATATTGACACTTTGGGCCCAATTTGGACATTTTCACTTAGGGGGTGTACTCCCTTTTGTTGCCAGCGGTTTAGACATTAATGGCTGTGTGTTGAGTTATTTTGAGGGGACAGCAAATTTACACTGTTATACAAGCTGTACACTCACTACTTTACATTGTAGCAAAGTGTCATTTCTTCAGTGTTGTCACATGAAAAGATAGAATAAAATATTTACAAAAATGTGAGGGGTGCACTCACTTTTGTGAGATGCTGTATATATATATATATATATATATATACACATATGCGTATCAAAAGGCCATAATATATAAAATACTGTATATCGTCCATGGCTGCATGCCGTTAGCCCGGGGACCAGTTTGAAGCGCATGTCGCACTCATGTGGCGTCATCACTCCGCGGCATGCGCTCTCATTTGTGACATCAGCCTCAATACACGCTGCTCTGGCGCGGCGCTGTGCGACTCTATTAGCGGCCCTTTAGTCTGAGATTTTCATCAGCTGCTGGCGGCGGGTTGTGCATGTGACAGTGATTGGCCACCTGTACCGGATATGCACTATAAAGGGAATGATGCAGCCCTCTGCACTCTGCTCTTCTTCCATCTCCAGGCAACATCTATGCTGTGTGTCCCCTTTTGGGGAGCGAACCGCATTGGCTAATCGTTTTCTTTTTTTTTCCAAGTGACCAGGTAATTTTTGTTCTTGGTTGGGGGGTCTGCTTTCTATTCCCCCTCTTTTTTGTTTTCTTTTTTTTAAATACCATTGAACAAAAGTAATCTTTCTGCTATGGATAATAGTCCTAGCAATCTTCTCCCTCTTCTTTTAAAAAAATGCACATCCATGGACGATATATATTATATATCAAGGTCTGTGGACACGCATATATATATATATATATATATATATATATATATATATATATATTATATATATATATATGCTTTCTGTATGTATATACTATAATAATAAATATACATTCTTTGGTACACTTTGCTATACACACTCCCCTCTCTATTTCTTTGTCTAAATAGACCACGAGGACCCTCTCAGCTTCACAAAAAAGTATTTTTAAGTACTTTACTGCCCCTTGTGGGTGTGCTTCACCTATTTGCTGGTCACACTGGTTGTTCACTGCCGTTTTTGCACCTCTGGAGGCTCTTGGCCGCACCGTTTGGATCCTGGTTGGGACATGACTGTCTGGCTTTTACAAAATCGCTCTGTGGCTGTAACATGTACTTGTATCTATTTGGGCCACATGCAAGTGTTTATTTATTTATATACACCTTTATTCTGATGTTCCTTTCTGAACAACCAATGGCTGTATATCTTGTAGAAATGTTTATACATATGTTTGCCTGTGTTATTTATTATTTATTCATTTTTTTTTTGTTTCTAACTATAGAAGCAAAACTGCTTTACACCTCCCTGAAGAAGGAAATTTCTGGAACGCGTCAGATGTGGTCCGTATGTTCTGCCGTGGTGATTCTCATCACGGTAGCCCTTGGACCCATCTAGAGCTTCTTTTTTCTATGTTTGCCATGTGTATGGAATTATCATGTCATTAGCCACTTACTGATCAATTGTATCTATATTTATATCAAAATAAATACATTTTAAATGTAATTTTTTTTTTTTATATATAATTTAATAGTGTACTACTATTTGGGCCATTAAAGTCCCATAAGGGGGCGTTCTTTCTCCACTTTCTAGACTTGTTGGGATGTAGGCCCAGTTTATTGGTCAACCATACCGCCCTTTCTTCTTTGTACCTTTGTACCTCTTTTCTATCCTCCAACATGTGTTGCAATTAGATTTGTAGCTCTTCATCAAATGGAAAGGCATTTATAAAAAGCTTTTTTGCTGCACCTCCCGAGGAAAGACTCTCAGCAATAAGCCATTATCTCTCATGTCGTTTGCTATAAAATAAATGAGATTTGCAAGCTTTCACTGAGCATGGCATTGAAGGGCTGTCATAAGCCCAATTAACAGACTTTCTTTACATGAAAAAGCCGCTGGGAGTGCGTGGACATTGGATGGCAGCAGGGAAGACAAGCCATACATTGTGTGGGATAATACGAGAGGATTTTCAGATCCCCACTCCCAGACATTGACCTCTTATATTATATTGCTATTATATTATATTAAATTATATTGACCTTCATATTGCTTACTGCAGTTGTTATCCGGTGATATGTTCTGCAGTACGGCATTCAGTAAACTCAGAGTATATAACAATACAATGAGCATAAAAGAATTGAAAAAATAGGATACAAAAGTAGGCATAACTTTTCTATTATTATTATTATACAGGATTTATAAAGCGCCAACAGTTTGTACAGCACTGTGCAGCATGAGGGCAGACAGTACAGTTACAATTCAATTCATAACGGGAGGAATATCAGAGGATGAACTCCCGAAGAACTGGCAAACCTTTCAACACTCAACATGGTCAGGCTAAATGTTTGTGGAAATGTGCAGATGCTGTGTGCGGGTGCTTGGGCACGTGCCCGTACGCATGCGCATGCACGTGCATTTGCGCTTGGCTGTGCACCAGGGCGCACGCAAATTGTCACAGATCCTGGCGCCCAATGGCCTTCTTTGTTGCTGTATTCTTGTACTTCCCGTTGCCGACCCGGCTTGATCTTAGACCAGTTTTGGCTTCTCTCCTGGCTCTGATCCCGACTTGTTTACATGGACTTCGCTTACTGCCTGCTTATTGTGTATGACCTCAGCTTGATCTTGACTTTGCTTCTGCTCTTGTTCCTGACTGACATCCTGTGTATGACCCTGGTTTTGGCTCCTGACTCCTGTGCCACTCATCTGTCAAGATCCGCCAGGGCATCAAGAGCGACACCTGTCTCACTGGTATCTCTACACAGTCAAGACTTTACCTTCACTTCAGGTATGTGACAAGGAATCAGAGAGCCCTGCTCATTAGAGCTTACAATCTTAAAGGGAGGGCCAAGTGATACAAAAGGTAGCAATTGTGGGGGATGAGGCGGAATAGGCTTCTCTGAAGATAAGGGTTTTCAAGGATCACCTAAAAGTGGACAGAGTTGGAGATAGTCGGACAGATTGGAGTAGGAAGTTCCATAGAATGGAAGAGACTTGGGAGAGGTCCTGGAGGTCCTACGAAGAGAATGGTTTGTTTGGTATTTTGACACTAGCGCTTAGCGATGTAGCTGGGGGCAGAGTTGTGGATGGCTTTGTAAGTTGTTAGTATTTTGAATCAAATTTGTTGGGTGAGCAGAAGCCAATGGAGGGATTGGCAGAGAGGGTTGGCAAATACTGAATGGTTGTTAAAGTGGATGAGTCTGGAAGCAGCATCCATGATGGACTGAAGGAAGGATAGCCTATATAAAAGTACATCCCATGAGGAGGGAGTTGCCGTAGTCGAGGTTATAGAAGACCAGGGAGTCAATTAGAAGCTTTGCGGTGCCATCGATTAGGAAGGGCCATATTTGGGAGATGTTGCAGAGATTGAGGCAGCAAAATTTGGACAGTGATTGGATGTGGTGCCGAAAGGATAGTTCAGAGTGCAGGATTACACCTAGGACCTTGGCACGGGGATGGGTTGATAGTTGTGCCATCGATCTTGACAGAGAAGTCAGGGGAAGGGGCATGTGGTTCTATTACTTACATAGGTCATTCAAATTTCACATGTTGGTAAAGTAAAGTAGACTTCCTCGATAGTAACTCTTCTTCATCTTCTTTTTCATTGTAGGTAAACAATAGATTCCGAGCAGAAGCAACGTGCTCTCTTTGAGGTCCTTGAGTTCTTGATGAAGGAGGGGTGCAGGCTGTCCAGCATCCACAGAAGGCTACAGAATGTTTACACAGATGACACCTTTGACAAGAGTCACCAATGACGAGACATTGCTCTTGTCTATGGTGTCATCACTACAAACATTTTGTAGCCTTCTGTGGATGTTGGACAGTCTTCACCCCTCCTTTGTCAAGAACGCAATAATGACACATTGCTTCAGCTTAGAATCCATTATTTACCTGCAATGAAAAAGAAGAGTTACCATACAGAGGAAGAATTACTTTACCAACATGTGAAATTTGAATGACCTACCCTGTTTCCCCGAAAATAAGACCTAGCGTGATTGTCAGTGATGGCTGCAATATAAGCCCTACCCCTCAAATAAGCCCTACCCTGTTTCCCTGAAAATAAGCCCTACCCTGAAAATAAGACCTACAAGGACTTTAACTGGGGCTTATTTGGGGGGTAGGGCTTATATTGCAGCCATCACCGACAATCACGCTAGGTCTTATTTTCGGGGAAACGGGGTATATAAGTCAATAAAGTTATGCCCCTTTTTTATTACTTTCGATACAACCCTCATAGATTTACCCCAAACAGATGACCCCATCTGGGGGGATCTCCATTTCTTTTAGGCCTTGTATAATAGGCAGTATTTCCAAGAGATGGAGATCTTCCCCTGGAAATCCCAGCAAAATGCTAGGAATTAGCAAAATTTTGAATTTTAGATTCCCAGACATCTAGTTGAAAATCAGGGGATTTATGCAAAATGTTACCATTTGGGTGAAATGCATTGAAGTCATTTGAGATGGTTTTTGGTGGTTATATAAAATGCAATTGGTTTTACATAGCTCCTGGGGTTTACAGAAGCTTCTTTCAACTATCCTTGACTTGATTCTTTTGCCCAAACAGCTCCTCTTAAGCCTCGCTATTTGCATTTAGGTTAAAAGAAAAATAGAATAAAAGTAAAGTAAAAGTACACAAGTAACAAAAATAACGATTAAATATACAAAAACTTGGAAAAAATATAGATACTGTACAAAGAATACTAAATGAAACCCTTCTTCTTCATACCTTAGCCTCCATTCACCACATGTACTGTATTCCACTGGAGCTAAACACACTATGATTTTTGTACCTATCTTATGTTCATCTGCTGTGATCTGCACACGTTTTTGGATTATATAGTTACATAGTAGGTAAGGTTGAATAAACACAATAGTCCATCCAGTTCAACTTGTGTAGGTGCACATGTGTCAGTGTCGATAATCATTGTCCCATATCCCTGTATGATGCTTTCTTTAAGATGCACATCCAAGAGTCTTTTAAAAATATCAATACTCCCCGCAGCCACCACCAATTTCGTAAGAGAGTTCCACATCCTTATTGCCTTGACAGTGAAAAACCCCCCTACACAGTTTAAGCTTAAACCGCTGCTCCTCCAATCTCATTGTGTGGCCCCGTGTCCTCTTACACTCCCTGAGACTAGATAATTTTTTACTATTCTAGCTATTTAGCTTTCTACGATCTGCAAAATGTCATTTGGATCGATTCACTATCTGCCAAGCTACTGAGGTTGTAAGTGAAGCTATCTTACCATGACTTGATCAGTTATAGAGATTACGTTTTCGGTGCTTAGATTGCAGAAGCAGAACAAGTAAGAAAACTACACTATATTGTCAACAGTATTGGGACGCCTGCCTATTAGGGATGAGCCGAACACCCCCCTGTTCGGTTCGCACCAGAACATGCGAACAGGAAAAAAGTTCGTTCGAACACGCGAACACCGTTAAAGTCTATGGGACACGAACATGAATAAACAAAAGTGCTAATTTTAAAGGCTAATATGCAAGTTATTGTCATAAAAAGTGTTTGGGGACCTGGGTCCTGCCCCAGGGGACATGGATCAATGCAAAAAAAAGTTTTAAAAACGGCCGTTTTTTTAGGAGCAGTGATTTTAATAATGCTTAAAGTTAAACAATAAAAGTGTAATATCCCTTTAAATTTCGTACCTGGGGGGGTGTCTATAGTATGCCTGTAAAGGGGCGCATGTTTCCCGTGTTTAGAACAGTCTGACAGCAAAATGACATTTTGAAGGAAAAAACTCATTTAAAACTACCCGCGGCTATTGCATTGCCGACAATACACATAGAAGTTCATTGATAAAAACTGCATGGGAGTTCCCCAAAGGGGAACCCCGAACCAAAGCGTAAAAAAAAAAAATGACGTGGGAGTCCCCCTAAATTCCATACCAGGCCCTTCAGGTCTGATATGGATATTAAGGGGAACCCCGGCCAAAATTAAAAAAAAAAATGACGTGGGGTTCCCCCTAAATTCCATACCAGACCCTTCAGGTCTGGTATGGATTTTAAGGGGATCCCCGCGCCAAAAAAAAAAAAAAAACGGCGTGGGGTCCCCCCAAAAATCCATACCAGACCCTTATCCGAGCACGCAACCTGGCAGGCCGCAGGAAAAGAGGGGGGGACGAGAGTGCGGCCCCCCCCCTTCCTGAACCGTACCAGGCCACATGCCCTCAACATTGGGAGGGTGCTTTGGGGTAGCCCCCCAAAACACCTTGTCCCCATGTTGATGAGGACAAGGGCCTCATCCCCACAACCCTGGCCGGTGGTTGTGGGGGTCTGCGGGCGGGGGGCTTATCGGAATCTGGAAGCCCCCTTTAACAAGGGGACCCCCAGATCCCGCTCCCCCCCCTGTGTGAAATGGTAAGGGGGTACTTACCCCTACCATTTCACTAAAAAACTGTCAAAAATGTTAAAAATGACAAGAGACAGTTTTTGACAATTCCTTTATTTAAATACTTCTTCTTTCTTCTATCTTCCTTCATCTTCTGGCTCTTCTGGTTCTTCCTCCGGTGTTCTCGTCCAGCATCTCCTCCGCGGCGTCTTCTATCTTCTTCTCCTCGGGCCGCTCCGCACCCATGCTGGCATGGAGGGAGGCTCCCGCTGTGCGATGGCGCTCCTCGTCTGACAGTTCTTAAATAACGGGGGGCGGGGCCACCCGGTGACCCCGCCCCCCTCTGACGCACGGTGACTTGACGGGACTTCCCTGTGACGTCACGGGGAATGCCACAGGGAAGTCCTGTCATGTCCCGTGCGTCAGAGGGGGGCGGGGTCACCGGGTGGCCCCGCCCCCCGTTATTTAAGAACTGTCAGACGAGGAGCGCCGTCACACAGCGGGAGCCTCCCTCCATGCCAGCATGGATGCGGAGCGGCCCGGAGAAGAGAATGAAGAAGAGAAGAAGAGAAGAAGGAAGAAAAGAAGAGCGGGAGCCTCCCCACCATGCCATGGGTGCGGAGCGGCCCGAGGAGAAGATAGAAGACGCCGCGGAGGAGATGCTGGACGAGAACGCCGGAGGAAGAACCAGAAGAGCCAGAAGAACCAGAAGAACCAGAAGATGAAGGAAGATAGAAGAAAGAAGAAGTATTTAAATAAAGGAATTGTCAAAAACTGTCTCTTGTCATTTTTAACATTTTTGACAGTTTTTTAGTGAAATGGTAGGGGTAAGTACCCCCTTACCATTTCACACAGGGGGGGGCGGGATCTGGGGGTCCCCTTGTTAAAGGGGGCTTCCAGATTCCGATAAGCCCCCCGCCCGCAGACCCCCACAACCACCGGCCAGGGTTGTGGGGATGAGGCCCTTGTCCTCATCAACATGGGGACAAGGTGTTTTGGGAGGCTACCCCAAAGCACCCTCCCAATGTTGAGGGCATGTGGCCTGGTACGGTTCAGGAGGGGGGGGCGCACTCTCGTCCCCCCCTCTTTTCCTGCGGCCTGCCAGGTTGCGTGCTCGGATAAGGGTCTGGTATGGATTTTTGGGGGGACCCCACGCCGTTTTTTAGGGGGAACCCCACGTCATTTTTTTTTTTAAATTTTGGCCGGGGTTCCCCTTAATATCCATATCAGACCTGAAGGGCCTGGTATGGAATTTAGGGGGACTCCCACGTCATTTTTTTTTTTTTAATTTTGGTTCGGGGTTCCCCTTTGGGGAATTCCCATGCCGTTTTTATCAATGAACTTCTATGTGTATTGTCGGCAATGCAATAGCCGCGGGTAGTTTTAAATGAGTTTTTTTCTTCAAAATGTCATTTTGCTGTCAGACTGTTCTAAACACAGGAAACATGCGCCCCTTTACAGGCATACTATAGACACCCCCCAGGTACGAAATTTAAAGGGATATTACACTTTTATTGTTTGACTTTATAAATAAACTTAATTGCGCTAGCAGTGAAAAAATTGGAAAGTGCTTAAGAGACACAATGTGTATGTGAATCCCACCCAAAATAACAATAAGTGTATAGAATCCTTATTCAGAAATACAAAAAATATGTGTTAAAAAGTCAGTAATCATAGACCGAAAACACTTATAATCAGTCCATAATAAAATGAATTGTATTGGATAAAAAGAAAAAAGAAAAAAGTCCGCTTAATATGTTTCATCACCAAGCATTAAGGACTGATGAGCCGAAGTACTTCTTATCAGATGTACATTGATTGCAGAAAGAAGAGTAATAGGTGTGCGCTTACCCCAAATGTTGGACCTCCACTGTGGCAAGGTCTTATGGGCTTGCAGATTTCACCCTCTGCGGGGACAAGATGTTGATCTCCAGGTCTTGGCAGCGTATACCGCCGACTTCCGTGTGGTCTGGATAGCCCAACTGCTCCAACATCAGAGGGGGGACTCAGGAATGGAAGAGCCCATATACAAGAAAAAAAGTATAAGGAGAAGAAACTCCAATAGTGTGATAACGTTTAGGGTTTTATTGGTTAAAATAAACCACAAGTAAATATTAAAAGATTCCAGTAAAAAAGTAGAAGACGTCACGTATGACGAAACATGTAGGGCGTGGCCTCGCAGTGCTTGCCATCACGTGTTCCGAAGTGTTTATTTGCACGGGCGTTCTACCTTTGATTATGCCGGCTTTTTTATGATACTACTTTTTTACTGGAATCTTTTAATATTTACTTGTGGTTTATTTTAACCAATAAAACCCTAAACGTTATCACACTATTGGAGTTTCTTCTCCTTATACTTTTTTTCTTGTATATGGGCTCTTCCATTCCTGAGTCCCCCCTCTGATGTTGGAGCAGTTGGGCTATCCAGACCACACGGAAGTCGGCGGTATACGCTGCCAAGACCTGGAGATCAACATCTTGTCCCCGCAGAGGGTGAAATCTGCAAGCCCATAAGACCTTGCCACAGTGGAGGTCCAACATTTGGGGTAAGCGCACACCTATTACTCTTCTTTCTGCAATCAATGTACATCTGATAAGAAGTACTTCGGCTCATCAGTCCTTAATGCTTGGTGATGAAACATATTAAGCGGACTTTTTTCTTTTTTCTTTTTATCCAATACAATTCATTTTATTATGGACTGATTATAAGTGTTTTCGGTCTATGATTACTGACTTTTTAACACATATTTTTTGTATTTCTGAATAAGGATTCTATACACTTATTGTTATTTTGGGTGGGATTCACATACACATTGTGTCTCTTAAGCACTTTCCAATTTTTTCACTGCTAGCGCAATTAAGTTTATTTATATGTTTACTACTTCATAGATATTTGGAGTTTTATTTGCAGCTGCACTTTTTGTACATATATATTTTCCTATTACGTATTGCTCATTAGCGCAAGTTGATTCCACCATTTTCATTGTTTGACTTTAAGCATTGTTAAAATCACTGCTCCTGAAAAAACGGCCGTTTTTAAAACTTTTTTTTGCATTGATCCATGTCCCCTGGGGCAGGACCTGGGTCCCCAAACACTTTTTATGACAACAACTTGCATATTAGCCTTTAAAATTAGCACTTTTGATTTCTCCCATAGACTTTTAAAGGGTGTTCCGCGGCATTCGAATTTGCCGCGAACACCCCAAATTGTTCGCTGTTCGGCGAACTTGCGAACAGCCAATGTTCGAGTCGAACATGAGTTCGACTCGAACTCGAAGCTCATCCCTACTGCCTATATATGCACATGAACTTTAATGGCATCCCAGTCTTAGTCCGTAGGGTTCAATATTGAGTTGGCTCTCCCTTTGCAGCTATAACAGCTTCAACTCTTCTGGGAAGGCCGTCCACAAGGTTTAGGAGTGTGTCTATGGGAATGTTTGACCATTCTTCCAGAAGCGCATTTGTGAGGTCAGGCCCTGATGTTGGACGAGAAGACTTGGCTTGAAGTCTCCGCTCGAATTCATCCCAAAGGTGTTCTATCGGGTTGAGGTCAGGACTCTGTGCAGGCCAGTCAAGTTCCTTCACCCCAAACTCGCTCATCCATGTCTTTATCGCCGAGATGCGCGCCCGATCGCCGCGATGCACGCCCCCGTGGGTGCACGGTGGCTGTTATCCTGCCGGACGTCATATGATGCCCAGTCACGATAACTGAACCACCGCCCGGCCGTCATTCTGCTATAGGCCGGGCGGGAAGCGGTTAAACTTCTATATTTAATGCTAGTTCTATAACAAACACACTGCAATAGCAACATTACTGGTGATTGATTCTCAACCCCATTTGGCTTGAGTGATCAAGAGAGTTAATTATCTTTACGACCCTAGTCTGCGTCTGTGGCTGGTCTGGTATTGGCCATCTCCTCTCCCATATTCAGTGTCTCAAATCAAACTCTATAATGACCAACTGAGAAATGCATGCCTGCTCAGTCTCCCTATAAATTTAAAGCAGCTTATGGGGAGGCGCAGACACCATGGCTCTTTCCTGAGTGGCTCTGTCACGAGTGATGCCCAGTGTCACCGCCACAGTTTAACGAAAGCAGGATAACTAAAGCTGGATGAAGATACAAGAACTCTGCTACACTCTGAAAGATGACAAGCAAACCAGCATTTAACATTTTATTTTATATGAAGCCAGAGCCCCACTCTCTATCCACTAACATACTCCTTCTACTCTTCCTTCTCACATCGGTGTCTTCTATCCTCAAATTATCCTTACTCCACCCCTCCTCTCTACCCTGCAGCACGCACATTCCACCCCCACTCCTACCCTCTCCCTACTACTGCAACCATCATCTCCTGCATTTGCTGCACCCACATGCTGACATAAACTCCAGGGCCACTAGACACGTGCGCTCATGCACATTCCACTCCCATCTTGCCTTCCTCACCCTCCTTCTTCTCTTAGTCTCAGGTGACATCTCTCCTAATCCTGATCTGCCATTTTCCAACTGCAAACCACATATCCAAAACCCCTCCTCCGGCAACCGCCACAATTCACTCAGTTTAATTTCTATCCCCCTGCTTCCTCAAAGCAGCCCAATCTCATGCGCCCTTTGGAACGCCCGCTCTATCTGTAACAAGCTAACATCTGTGCATGACCTTCATCTCTCATGGCTTTAACATACTCGCCATAACTGAAACCTGGCTTCAGAACTTTGACTCAGCTTCTCCTGCTGCCCTCGCCCATGGTGGCCTCCATTGGACTCACCCCCCCCAGACCCAATAGACAGAAAGGAGGTGAAGTTGGAATCCTTCTAGCCCCACAAAGCACCTTCCAAGTCCTTCCTATCCATCCCTCTCTGCTTTCGAGATGCACTGTATTCGTCTGTTTTCCCCGATTTCTCTGAGGATTGCAGCAATTTATCGGCCTCCTGGACCGGTATTGTCACGTACCAGGCTGGAGGCTGAGGTGACAAGAGGGCTCCCCTTGTGGCTGAGTGCAGAGTACCCCTGGAGTTGGAGACAGAGGGTGCTATACCCAGAGATGCACAGGTTGCCTGCCAGTGCAGCTGTCTGATGGTTCCAGGAGCGGACACCCAGGAGCAGAGAAGGTGGCCAATGAGTCCCTGGAGGTACTGCCGGATCGTAAAATGTGGAAAAGCAGAGACGTCGTCAGAAGCCAGGCCGGGGGTCAAACACAGATAGTCAGTCAGAAGCAGAGGCAGGAGGTGTAGTTGTAATCAAGCCGGGGTCAAACACAGGAAGTCAATCTGGAACAGACAAGAGCAGGTCCGTGAAACAAGCTGGGTTCAGAGCCAGGAGTCATGCCAGAGCAGGTCAGGGTAAGCCGGGTCAGTAATAGGTAATCAAGCAAGAAACACAGGAACACAGGATACAGAGCTGACGATAATCCAGCGATTTATGAGAGAAATTGGAGTCCTTATATAGGCCAGCAAAACAGTGGTAATTAGCACATTTTTGCGTACGCGCGTTAGTTTGATGAGGTCTGCAAGGGTAGCGGGAGACTCAATTCTGGCTAGCTTGTCCTTAAGAGCTTCGGGCAAACCGAGCCGATACTGGTACTTAAAGGCGGCCTCATTCCATCATGTATCTGCAGACCATTTACGGAAATCAACGGTATAATCCTCAACGGGGCGTTGCCCTTGTTGCAGGGTATGAAGGGTAGCCTCTGCCGTGGCCACACATTGACGATCATGGTAAAGCTGTGCCATGACCTCAAGGAATGTGGCAACAGTATTGGTCACAGGGCTTTTCTGCTCCAGTAGGTGGTGTGCCCATGACTGGGGTTCTTCTGAGAGGAGGGAGATGATAAACCAGACTTTTACAGATTCCAGAGAAAAAGTCCTTGGCTGAAGTGCAAAATATAGAAGGCACGCATTCTGGAATGCCCTGAACTTTTGTCGGTCCCCCGAGAAGCGTTCAGGGACTGGTACCCTGGGTTCTGGAGGTGGCATCACCACAGCAGAAGCAGAGGCAGAACGTTCTTGGGCAGGAGCCGCTGAAGCAGAGGGAACAGCAGAGGGATTCTGGCTAGCAGGTGCAGATGACACAGCAAGGTTCTGTAGGCGACCTTCCAGCTGAAAGTACCCTTCTTGCAGGTTCTTCACCGCTTGGGTAAGGGCGGTACCTTGCTGGCATAGAGTCTCTAATGGGGAAGCACCTCTTTCAGCCTCAGACATTCAGGCTGGATTATGCTGTCACGTACCAGGCTGGAGGCTGAGGTGACGAGAGGGCTCCCCTTGCGGCTGAGTGCAGAGTACCCTTGGAGTTGGTGACAGAGGGTGCTATGCCCAGAGATGCACAGGTTGCCTGCTGGTGCAGCTGTCTGATGGTTCCAGGAGCGGACACCCAGGAGCAGAGAAGGTGGTCACAGCCAATGAGTCCCTGGAGGTACTGGCGGATCTTAACAGGTGGAAAAGCAGAGACGTCGTCAGAAACCAAGCCAGGGGTTAAACACAGGAAGTCAGTCAGAAGCAGAGGCAGGAGGTGTAGTTATGATCAAGCCGGGGTCAAACACAGGAAGTCAATCTGGAAAAGACAAGAGTAGGTCCGTGAAACAAGCCGGGTTCAGAGCCAGGAGAGAAGCCAGAGCAGGCCACGGTAAGCCGGGTCGGTATCAGGTAATCAAGCAAGAAACACAGGAACACAGGATACAGAGCTGACGATAATCCAGTGATTTATGAGAGAAATTGGACTCCTTATATAGGCCAGCAAAACACTGGTAATTAGCACGTTTTTGCATACGCACGTTAGCCGTTGCCAAAGTGCGTTCGCCATTATGCGCCAATTGTGCATGCGCGGATTTGCGCAGCCATAATGGATATTGGCATATCTGCCAGTTCTTCTCCGGTTTCTACCCTGACAGGTATTGTGCCTTCTTGATGACTTAGCTGCCTGGCTAACCTACTTTCTCTCCTCTGAAATACCCACTATCATTCTTGGTGACTTCAACATTCCTGTCAATGGTAACAGCCCAGCTACAGCTCAACTTCTCAACTTGACCTCATCTTTTGACCTAACCCAATGGACACATACTTCCACTCATTCCAATGGTAATACAATTGACCTTGTATTCTCCCATCCTGGCAACCTCACCAACACCCCTTTTCCTCTCTCTGATAACAACCTCATCAGTTTCACACTATCCTTGCCTCCAACCACCCATCCCTCCAAGCAGCAAATACTTGTAGAAACCTTCGCAACTTCTAATCCTTCTCTTCTCTATTCTGCTACTGACCACCTATATGACATAATCTCTCCCCTGTCCTGTCCCGACCTGGCCACCTCTGTCTATAACAGTTCACTCTCATCATCACTAGATGCACTTGCTCCTCTAATCACACACAGAATCAGGTCCTGACAGTTACAACCCTGGCAAACTGACAACACTATAAATCTCAAGAGACATTGCCGTGCTCTTGAACGACTGTGGTGTAAAACCAAATGCCTGCAGGACTTCACCTATATAAATCTGCCCTTCTAAAATATAATTCCTGCCTCCATGCTGCCAAACAAGCTTACTTTGTCTTTCTTACTAATACCATGTCATCCAGTCCCCGTCGGCTCTTCTCAACCTTTAACTCTCTGCTTCGTCCCCCACCCCCTCTATACCCACAAACTCACTCACTGCCCAAGAGATTGCCAATCACTTCAAAGACAAGATTGATGCAATTCATGAGGACATCTCCACTGTGCGTACATCTTCCCCACCCAACATACCTGGCCTAACACCACATTCAACAATCTCCTCTTTTGAACTGACTACTACTGAAGAGGTTACAAAACTTTTCTCAGATGCCCACCTAACCAATTGTCCCTTGGATCCTGTTCCCTCACAACTACTACGATCACCCTCTTCTTCTATCCTATGCTCCCTCACTCACATCTTCAATCTCTCCCTCTCTAGTGGCACCTCCCCCTCCCCTCTAAAACATGCACAGATCACTCCCATACTTAAAAAGCCCTCACTGGACCCCACCAACCTGAACAACTTAAGACCCATCTCATTGCTCCCATTCACCTCTAAACTTCTAGAATTCTTAGTCTACAACCGTCTTAGCTCCTACCTCAGTGAAAATAACCCTCTTGACCCCTTACAGTCTGGCTTTCGCTCGCAGCACTCCATGGAAACTGCCTCACTAACGATTTACTAACTGCTAGAACCAACAGCCACTACTCCATACTCCTACTACTTGACCTATCTGTGGCCTTTGATACTGTTGACCACCCGCTCCTTCTCAGTAAACTCCATTACCTTGGCCTCCAAGATTCTGCTCTATCCTGGTTCTCTGCCTACCTATCATAGTGCTCCTTAAGTGTTACCTACAACTCTGTCTCCTCCTCTCCATTGCCCGTTTCTGTAGGGGTCCCCCAAGGCTCTGTTCTTTGACCCCTTCTCTTCTCTATCTATACCTCCACCCTTGGTCACTTGATAACTGCCCACGGCTTCCAATACCACTTATATGCCGATGACAAATCTATCTGTCTACTCCTCACCTCACTCCTTCAGTCTCCTCTCACATTACTAACTTACTAACTGACATATCAGCATGGATGTCGCACCATTTCCTTAAACTAAATCTCTTGAAAACTGAGCTATTAATATTCCCCCCCCCCCCCCCCCGCCCGTGCCCCCCTCCATGACTTTTCCATCAAAACCAACACTGCAACCATCAGTCCCTCCCCTCACGCCAGGATACTAGGTGTAATCCTAGACTCTGACTTGTCATTTCAGCCCCAAGTCCAATCGTTGTCAAAAGTTTGTAGAAACCACCAAGCTCCTCATTCACTCCCTGGTTATCTCTCGCCTTGACTATTGCAACTCCCTTCTCATTGGCCTGCAACTCCATAGGCTCCTCCCCTCTTCAGCCTATCATGAATTCTGCTGCCAGACTTATCCACCTTACCAACCGCTCAATGTCTGCCAACCCTCTCCTCCAGCGAATTAAATTCAAAATACTAACCACAACATACAAAGCCATTCACAACTCTGCCCCGAGCTACATCACCAAACTGTCCTCTCTGCTCTTCTCAAGAACTCCTACTCTCAAGCTCCCTCGTCTTCTCCTCTCATGCTCGTCTCCAGGATTTCTCCAGAGCCTCTCCCATCCTCTGGAACTCGTTACCTAAACCTGCCCGGCTATCCCCTACTCTTGCTACCTTCAGGTGATCCCTGAAAACTCATCTCTTCAGGGAAGCCTATCACATCTCCAACTAATCTTTTACCACTTCCATAAGCCCATTTCCCACAGTTACAACCTTTTGTACCACCTACCCCACCCTATTAGATTATAAGCTCTTCTGAGCAGGGCCCTCCTAATCCTCTTGTATTTTATTGTATTATAACTGTATTGTCTCCCTTTTATATTGTAAAGCGCTGCTAAAACTGGTGGCGCTATATAAATCCTGTATATTAATAATAATTTTTGAATATTTGAGTATCAACAGAAAAAATAAATATTTTTTTATTCAATTATATTTGTTTGCATTTTATTTTATTATTTTCCTTTTTTTTATGTTTATTTTTTGCTTTTATAAAAAGCACTTTGCAAAGCTTTGTAAACCTTCTTCACTTATTGAGTCAGTAGTTCCCCAAAATACTCTGTTCTTGAACTTTAACTGCTTGTAAGCAGGTGCAGTTAGCTGGCTGGCCACTAGATGGCTCTGTTCTCATTATAGCACGGTAAAGTGGAAAGTATATAAGCAAGGCACAGCTCCCCGTTTAGGCTGCGTTCACACCTGAGCATAGCGTCTTTGAGTGTTTTTTCGCTTGTTTTTATGCGTGATTTTGGTGCATTTTTATGCGCGACTAGTGCGCTTTTATACAGCGTTTTTGAGCTTTGCCGTTTTTTTTTTTTAATTGGCCAATAGAGAAAACTATCATCTGTTGCATCATTTGTTGCTAGGCATTTCAGCTTTATTAGCTTTTATTTATTTTTTTTTATTATTATTCATTTATTATTATTTATTTTTTTTGTTAGAGTAAGGGGTTAGAGTTAAGGTTAGGTTAGGATTAGGAGTTGGGGTTAGGGTTAGGAATAGGGGTGAGGGTTATATATTATTTATTTTTTGTTGTGTTAATACTACCACTACTACTTCTACTACTACTACTACTACTACTACTACTACTACTACTACTACTACTAATAATAATAATAATAATAATAAATAAATGTAAAAATAAATACACAAATAAATAAAAATAATCATAAATAATAAATAATTTTAATAAATGAATACTAAGTAATAATACATAAATAAATAAACACCCCCTAACTTAAACCTCTAACCCTTAAAAAATAAAATAATAATAATAATACATAGCTAAATACCTCAACCCTAACCCTAACCCTAACCTCAACCCTAACACAAAATAAAGAAATAAATAAATTATTATTATAGTAATTTATTTATGTTTTGGGGGTTGGGTGTTTATGTATTATTTTTATTATTATTAATAACGATAATAATAATTTATTTATAATTTTTTAAGCGTAGGGGTTAATTATTATTTATTTATTATTACATATTATTCATTTATTTTATTTATTATTTATGATGATTTTTGTTATTTCTGTATTTATTTTACATTTATTTATTCATATATTATTACTATTTTTTTTTTTTTTTTTTACATCTTTTCATTTGAGCAGAAAATGGCGCAAATACGACCGCCAAAACGCGCAAATGCACACAAAAACAGGTGAAGTGCGCGTTTCCATTCATTTCAAAGTTAATAAATTTGCGCCAAAAAAACACTCAACTCTGCCCGATTCGAGCCACAAAAAATGCTCCAGAACTTTTTTGAGCTTCAGGTGTTTGGCTTTAGGCGACTTGGAGTGGAGATGTGAACCTTCTCTATAGAGAATCTTTGATTTTTTTTCTCCTCCAACGTTTGAGCTTCAAGCTACAAAACGCTGAAGTGTGAACGGGGCCTAAGAGAAGTCCCTCCTCGGTGATGCGATGGGTGTAGTCAGTGCCTACATAAAAGCCAGGTTGGGAGGAGCCTAGTTGCAGTCGGCGGTGGGAGCCAGATACCCAACCAGCAGGCAGGTGTAGTCAGCTGTGCAGAGGCCCTGGATAGGGCTGGAGGACAGGGTGAGGTGGTGCTGCACACAGGAGAGCTGGCTGTAGTCCTCCTGTCTCTTATGGTTAGTTGAGGCTAGAGCCAGTTGAAAAAGGCCTTTCAGGCCAGGGCAAAGTGTTCTCTACTGTGAGTTCTATTCCCCTGCAGGATCTAAGAGAAGTATACATATACTAGAGGTGCAGCTGCAGTCATCTTGTCTCTGGAGTGACATGTAGGGAGTCATGGGCTGAATGCACAGAGACTATGGCCAGTCAGAGCCCTCTGAGTGAGTTCTAATGACCCTGGGAAGGAGAGAGACCGTGCAAAGGGAAGGGTACTGTGTTCTGCTTTCACATAATGGCTGCTGCAGTTTGTCCACTTTTTGTGATGGACATAGTAATGTCAAGTGACCCCCGGACAGTATGTCTATGTGATGTGACTGGTTACTGCCATCTTCTGAAGAAACATCAGTAAAGCGCGGAAACTGTACTATGTGTGGACATTCCTTTCTTTTGAATATAAAGGCTAATGGCCTGGGATGTCATGGAAGGTCTGTGGCATGGAGTTTGGCACAATATGGCGGAGGTAGAGGGCTACAAGCAGGTGGGTTATTGTTGTATCAAGAAGAAGCGGGGGTGGGGACTTTTACCTTTGGCCCCAACACACAGCCGATCAGAAGCCCCTTACACACTTGGTTTTCGCTTGGCTTGGAACTCAAGTGGTCCAAACAAAGTGCTTGGTCCCCATTTTTGCATCTGGCTCCTGGCTAACACGAAAAACGGTTGTACAGCCTCCCAATCATTTTAATGGCACTGTGAATGTTGTAAAAACATTCAAGTAAAAAAAAAAAAAAAAAGTGCTAAAATATAAATGATAGTAAAATAGGTAAAAACAAGAATTTATTTTTAGAAGCATCCCTGTCACCCCATGCACATGCCATGAAAGTTGGAGTGAAAGCAATAATTCCAGGGCATCATTCATAGTAAAATCTAAACCATGGGGTCTCCAAACTCTCTAAACAGTTTACTGTCTTTCAAACTTTAGGAGAGCCAGACTGTGTCTAGCGGGAGTAGAAAATGTCTTGGTGTCAGTGGGAGTAATAAGTGTCCCCTCTTTGGTATTAGAGGGAGAAATAGTGTCCCATCTTTGGCGTCATTGGGAGGAAAAGTGCCCCATCCTTGGTGTCAGTGGAAGTAATAGTGCCCCATTGATGGTTTCTAGTCTGAGTATTAGTGCCCCATTGTTGGTATCAGGGAGAGCAATAGTGCCCCATCATTGGTGTCAGTGGAAGGAATAGTGCCCCATCATTGGTGTCAGTGGGAGGAATAGTGCCCCATCATTGGTGTCAGTGGGAGGAATAGTGCCCCATCATTGGTGTCAGTGGGAGGAATAGTGCCCCATCATTGGTGTCAGTGGGAGGAATAGTGCCCCATCATTGGTGTCAGTGGTAGGAATATGCAGGAACTATGCTCCACTGTTGCTAACAGTTGGGGAAACAATTGCTCAAGGGCCTGGATAAAAGCAAACAAAGGGCCACATCTGCAGTTTGGAGACCACTGCTCTAAACTGGTAACCTGTAAAAGGTTTAAGGCTCGTTCACATGTGCAGTGCATTCTTCAGAGGGCATTAGATGTTGAGGAGGTGTCATGTTGCCTCCTCACCACCTTATTAACTCTAAATGCCACACTACTTCACCCCAATTGCACAGCACAGAATTCCAGCCATGGCACATGTACAGCCCTGGGTATTTGCACGTGTGTTTCAGGCAGGCAGTCGGGGGGGGGGGGGGGGCAGTAAAACCTTGACTCAACCACCTGGTTTTAACCGCTCCTGGCTGCTCAGGTGAACAAGCCCTTAAATTGTTTCCTATGGACATGTTGCGGGTGCCCCACTATTCCCACGGCTTTGCCAAGCAGTGTCAGAAACCATGAATCAGACTGAGACAGAAGTAAAGTAAAATCACACTTGTTTAAAAATAATAAAAAAAAGGTAAACAGAGTAAACGTAGTCAAAACATAGCCAGAGTTCAGGAACTGTAACGGATAGTCAGACAAGCCAAGAGAACAGAGTAGTAGAACAGCAAGCAGGATCTGGAGCCAGAAGGAATGTCAGCCAAGCAAGTCTTTAACAGGAACACAGGAGAGCGTCTCTAGAGATGTGACCAAGGCGAAGGCAGAGATCATCTGGGCTGAACGGCTTAAGTAGGCAGGACTGACGAGCAGGATATCATCAACAGGTGAGTCACTGTGGAGAGATGGGAGCTGGCAATTAGCCGACAGCTGAGAGGCCAGCTCAGAGAAGGAAGTGTTGAGCCCAGCCCTGACAAGCGGCCACCACAAATACACAGGCTCTCCTGAAAGGGAGAGCACGCCTGTCAGCCCTGCGGTGAGATCTTTCCCCCCTCCTTCTCCTCATCGACACTGACTGTTAATGTGAGCAGAACTCGCACAGGGCATCCGCCCACTCTCTGCTTCCTCCCCTGTGCTCTTATTGGCAGAAGGAGAGGAGTCAATTGGAAGGAGTCAATTACAGCAGCCAATCAGAGGGACTGTACAGAGCTGCAGGAATCAGCTGCAATGGATTCTGGGGCATGAAGTTCCCTCACAAAACAGCCCTATAGTCTTTTATAGAGACAGGAACTACTAAGACCAGCATGCTCTGAGAGCAGGAAAGGAGAGACTCCATTTTGATTTCCTGAGGAGAATTCAGACAGCACAAGGCGGAGGAAGAGATCAAACCTAAGGGAGAGGTACTGCCTCCTAGGTGATTTCACCACGCGATTTAGGCCTTCGCCGCCAGTTGGGACATCCAGCCTGAGAGAGGGGAATCCCAGGTGCACATCCAGGCACACCTGCACCGACGGTGAAGCGTTCCAGTTTGAGGTGACCAGTTGGATCGCCAGGAGAGCCTGCCTGTTCCAGGACCTTCATTTGGGCCTTGACCGCAGGATTGGGTGAGAGGGCTTTTGCCTATTCGTATAAAATAGGGACACTGCACCACACAAGAAGCTAAATGGACACTGTATACAGACATCATTGCTTTTAGTCATCTTGCTGATACTTGTAGTGCCACAGGGCTAAATGATAAGGCCATCCATTCCCAGCACTGAGAAAAATCCTGCCTTCTTCACTTGATAATCCGGGCCAGTTGTGTTTGGCCTTGCTATTCAGGAGTTTAAGTGCACCAACGAAAGTGGCTAGCTGAAGACAAAAAGTTTTATCTTTGCTTCAATAGGACTGAAGCTACTAGTGCCATACGGATCCGCATGGGATGTACTTTGACATTCCAACATGACAATGATCCAAAACACAAGGCCAAGTCGACCTGTCATTGGCTACAGCAGAATAAAGTGAAGGTTCTGGAGTGGCCATCTCAGTCTCCTGACCTCAGTATCATTGAACCACTCTGGGGAGATCTCAAACGTGCCGTTCATGGAAGACAGCCCAAGAATTTACAGGAACTGGAGGCTTTTTGCCAAGAGGAATGGGCAGCTTTACCATCTGAGAAGATAAAGAGCCTCATCCACAAACACCACAAAAGACTTCAAGCTGTCATTGATGGTAAAGGGGGCAATACACAGTATTTAGAACTAGGGTATGTAAACTTTTGATCAGGGTCTTTTGGGTAGTTTCTGTTGTCATTAGGATTTCAAAAGAGTAAACACAGTTGATTGATAATAAATCAAACACTAACCATGAGTGAAAAATGTGTGTTATCATTCATATTCTCTGAAAAATGGCCAAGAAATCATAAATTCTACCAGGGTATGTAAATTTATATACACTAGTCTGCCTGCACTGTACATATAGTCTACCTTGAATGCAGTGTATATAAATATATAATACTACACGGTATATATATATATATATATATATATATATATATATATATATATATATATATATATATATATTTATATATATATATATATATATATATATATATATATATATATATATATTTATATACTGTATTTATCGGCGTATAACACACGCCCCAAGTTTAGGAGGGAATTTTAAGGAAAAAAACTTTTAGGAGGGAAGTTTAAGGAAAAAAAACTTACATTAAAATGCCCATCAATGCAGCCTCATCAGTGTTCATCTGCAGCCTTGTTAGTGTCATTGCAGCCTTTTCAGTGTCAGTGCAGCCTTGCCCCAGTGCAGTCTTGTCAGTGCAGCTTTGCCCCAGTGCAGCCTTGTCAGTGCAGTCTTGTCAGTGCAGCTTTTCCCCAGTGGTCAGTGCAGCCTTGCCCCCAGTGTCCATGCTTGGACAGATCGCCGCCGACATACACACTGCTGCATGTAGTTTTAAATATGGCACCACGGAGTTCGGAGAGACTGGGCGGAGCTGAACGAAAGGCCGCCGAGATACACATAGTCGAGTGTTCTCGGCTCTTTCCGGCGCCGCTCACAGTCCCGCCCAGTCCCGCCCTATGATGGACATAACATAGGTCCAATGGCGGGACAGGGCGGGACTGTGAGCGGCGCCGGAAAGAGCCGAATACACTCGACTGTGTATCTCGGCTCCGCCCAGTCACTGTGATTTCGGCGGCGCTCGTTCAGCTCCACCGAGTCCCTCCGATTTCCGTGGCGCCCTATTTAAAACGACACGCTATGTGAATGTCAGCGGCGATCGCCGCCGATAGTTCACAATTAGCGGGGATCAGCGTATAAGACGCACCCACGATTTCCCCTGATTTTAAGGGGAAAAAAGTGCGTGTTATACGCCAATAAATACGGTATATATAAATACACTAACTACACTGTATATACAGTATCTCACAAAAGTCAGTACACCCCTCACATTTTTGTAAATATTTTCTTCTATCTTTTCATGTGACAACACTGAAGAAATGACACTTTGCTACAATGTAAAGTAGTGAGTGTACAGCAGGGGTGTCCAATCTTTTTTCCAAGAGGGCCAGATTTGATGAATAGAACATGCTTGAGGGCCGACCATTTTGCCTGACATTCTTAAACCATTAAAATTTGGTCTAAGTGTGTCCATCCGAGCACTAATACACGGCCCAACAAGAATTCTCTTGCCTTTGTGCTGTGTGTGGTGAATAGATGAGCTCGGGCGTGTTATTTGGATATACCGGATTTAATCTGCTTATAACATGCACCTTCACTTTAAAAATGAAGTTTCAGGAAAAAAAATCTTAAATTTTAAATAAAGAACTGTGAAGCAAAATAAGGGTCAGTGCCCATCAATGCAGCCTAATCAGTGCCCATCTGCGGCCCCCACTCCATTGCCATGAATGTGGCCCCCACTGTATTGACATGAATGCAGCCCCCACCGTATTGACATGAATGCAGCCCCCACCGTATTGACATGAATGCAGCCCCCACCGTATTGACATGAATGCAGCCCCCACCACATTAACATGAATGCAGCCCCCACCACATTAACATGAATGCAGCCCCCACCACATTAACATGAATGCAGCCCCCACCGTATTGACATGAATGCAGCCCCCACCGTATTGACATGAATGCAGCCCCCACCGTATTGACATGAATGCAGCCCCCACCGTATTGACATGAATGCAGCCCCCACCGTATTGACATGAATGCAGCCCCCACCGTATTGACATGAATGCAGCCCCCACCGTATTGACATGAATGCAGCCCCCACCGTATTGACATGAATGCAGCCCCCACCACATTCACATGAATGCAGCCCCCACCACATTCACATGAATGCAGCCCCCACCGTATTGACATGAATGCAGCCCCCACCGTATTGACATGAATGCAGCCCCCACCACATTCACATGAATGCAGCCCCCACCACATTCACATGAATGCAGCCCCCACATTCACATGAATGCAGCCCCCACCACATTCACATGAATGCAGCCCCCACATTGACATGAATGCAGCCCCCACCACATTGACATAAATACGGCAGCCCCCACCACATTGACATGAATGCAGACTCACCATTGCTGTCAGTGCAGCCTGATTCATGTCCATCTGCAGCCTTGGAGGAGACAGGGAGGGGGCGGGACGAGCGCCAACAGATATACAGGAGAAATTCCTGTTTACACGGCGGCCTCTTTAATTGAAAGTCCCGCCTCCTATGATGGACAAAACAATTGTCCAATGGCAGCGCAGGAGACGGGACTTCCTTTTACACAGGACGCCGTGTAAACAGGAAATTCTCCTGTATCCTGTACGGCGCTTGTCCCGCCCCCTCCAAGGCAGCCAGCATATCTATCTTTTATGGCCCCCGGCGCTCGGGGATTCGTTGGGGGCCACAAAAGATATATATGTCAAAATTACCAGGCGGGCCGTCCGAAACCGGACCGCGGGCCGCGATTGGCCCGCGGGCCGGACTTTGGACATGCCTGGTGTACAGCTTGTATAACAGTGTAAATTTGCTGTCCCCTCAAAATAACTCAACACACAGCCATTAATGTCTAAACTACTGGCAACAAAAGTGAGTACACCCCTAAGTGAAAATGTCCAAACTGGGCCCAAAGTGTCAATATTTTGTGTGGTCACCATTATTTTTCCAGCACTGCCTTAACCCTCTTGGGCATGGAGATCACCAGAGCTTCACAGGTCACCACTGGAGTCCTCTTCCCCTCCTCCATGACGACATCACAGAGCTGGTGGATGTTAGAGACCTTGCGCTCCTCCACCTTCTGTTTGAGGATGTCCCACAGATGATCAATAGGGTTTAGGTCTGGAGACATGCTTGGCCAGTCCATCACCTTTACCCTCAGCTTCTTTAGCAAGGCAGTGGTGGTCTTGGAGGTGTGTTTGGGGTCGTTATGTTGGAATACTGCCCTGCGGCCCAGTCTCTGAAGGGAGGGGATCATGCTCTGCTTCAGTATGTCACAGTACATGTTGGCATTCATGGTTCCCTCAATGATCTGTAGCTCCCCAGTGCCGGCAGCACTCATGCAGCCCCAGACCATGACACTCCCACCACCATGCTTGACTGTAGACAAGACACACTTGTCTTTGTACTCCTCACCTGGTTGTCACCATCTGAACCAAATAAGTTTATCTTGGTCTCATCAGACCACAGGACATGGTTCCAGTAATCCATGTCCTTAGTCTGCTTGTCTTCAGCAAACTGTTTGCGGTCTTTCTTGTGCATCATCTTTTAGAAGAGGCTTCCTTCTGGGACGACAGCCATGCAGACCAATTTGATGCAGTGTGCGGCGTATGGTCTGAGCATGACAGACTGACCCCCCACCCCTTCAACCTCTGCAGCAATGCTGGCAGCACTCATACGTCAGCAAATTTACACTGTTATACAAGCTGTACACTCACTACTTTACATTGTAGCAAAGTGTCATTTCTTCAGTGTTGTCACATGAAAAGATATAATAAAACATTTACAAAAATGTGAGGGGTGTACTCATTTTTGTGAGATACTGTGTGTATATATATATATATATATATATACTAAACTGCCTGCACGCCTCTAACCTGCCTCTAGCTAACATTCTCTCATTCATAACACTATATACGGCCGCCGTGTAAGCAGCCTTATATAGTGTGGGGCGTGGACTTAGCCCCCTGAGCCATGATTGGCTAAAGGCACCCTGCTTTTGGCCAATCATGGCTCTCACAGCAGAGCTCGCTGTGATTGGTCAAAGCATGCAGGCCAGGTGCATGCTTTGGCCAATCATCAGGCATCAATGCACTGCGATCTCGCAGTGCATTATGGGGCATTCCGCGACGCTCGAATTTTGTCACCGAACGTCGGGACCATCCCTAATTGTAACACAATTCTAGACAAAGATTGTCAATGGAAAAGGAAGAGCCCTGAGAGTCTCGGGTTAACCATGCTTCATAAAAGAATCAGCAGCAGAGCCAGCTGGGAAAGCAGATGGTCAGGCAGAAGCTTCTGTGTCTATGGTTTATGGTTAGAAACATTTCTCACCATTCTTGTGCTTCATCTGCTTTCCGATTTCCCAGAGTATTCGTGTGTAGCACACAATCATGACGCCTAGCGGAGTGACAAACAGGGTGCAAAACGTGAACATGTTGTAGGCCGTCTCCTGCCAGTGCTGGGCAAAGCTCCCATGTGTTGCACACTGTGTGAAATTGGCTCCAGGGACCGTCCGCAAGCGGAACAGGAAGAGCTGAAAAAAAAATAATAATAAGGTATCAGAAAACTTGTACAGGTAATGTAATTGTATCAGCTAAAACCCGCATAGCTATTTCACAATAAGTGATTGGCCTTGGGTGATAAACAGAGATTAAACAAATTCTACTACATAAGTTGTACCTGTTTATCTGCAGTCCTCTCACCTCTACATCCATTCAAAGTTTGAAATTTACACAGCATTTCTGATCTTCAGAAGGCAGGGGGCAGGCATCGGATGTCACACACTGCACAGTATAGAGCAGGGAGCTGAGTGTAATCTGGGACCAGAGTGGAGGTAATGGACACACCCACCTCTACACAGTCTCATAGGGAAACATGCACAGCTGAGGCTATCAATCACCCGCTGTGCCTGTGTGACAGGGCCAATTCAGTTGCTCTGCAGGCTGGCTGGTAAGTGTGCTGGGAAAGCGTTTGATTGTTTTTGATGTGCATTGCCCTTCCATGTGCATCCTACTGCAAAGGCCAGTTATAGGTTGGGGTGGTTGCCACTTTTTTTGTACAGTTGGACGAATCGGGTGCAGGGACGCGCGGGATGCCTTTGCTGCCATTGTGCTCTTGCTGGGCGTCACGTGTGTCCCTGTGCCTTTGTAGCCAAGTCCCGGGGGCCCCTGAGGCCTAATGGTGACCTCCAGGGTTAAGGACAGCTGACATCCTTCTGTGTAGAGTGGGTTACAAGGCATGGTGGGTGTAATGCAAAGTAGATTGATGGGCGCCAGACACTTCTTGAATGCAAAGAGATTTATTGTCTCTTAAACAGAACTGTGGGAGAGAGGGATAGGGCCAGGACACCCTTGAGTAGATGCAATGTTAATTGGCAGACTCCGAGACTTCTATAGGTAGACAGCCATGCAGGGAAAGGTATCTAGCAACACACCACATCTGCATGAGTAGGAACGCTGTCTCCTATGGCAACAGTCTTGTAACAGTTTCTAACAAAGGTTGCAATGAACTGTTTCACTTCTTCTACAATCTCCTATTGTAGAACTTCACTTCCACTGAGCCCTCAGTCTTTCACTAGACTTACTGATCCACTGCCACTGGATCCCCTGAGCTCTTCCATCTAGCACTCAGTATCTTCCTCAAGCGTCACCCCCGCTTCACCGCTGGGTCCCTGGCTTGGCACTCTCAGATACTCCTCAAACTTCACCCCCGCTGACACGTTAGGTCCCTGGCTTGGCACTTGCTGAAGTTTTCCCACTTCTTCACCGTCCCCGTTGGCGAGAAGTCTGCTCTGGTACTGGCTTCAGCTTAACTCACAGTGGTCTCCGGTGGCAAGGTGGATGGTCCCTTAGTGGTGATAGCTTCCCCTCTACCTCCGACCAGGACAGGTTCCCCGGCCGGTGGAACCGTTACTTCTGGTTGACTGGAAGCCACAGTCCCAACCCTACGCTGCTCTCCTGCTTCTGGATAGGCCCTCAGACAGCCTAGAAGCCAGATGCCCCTGGGATAGGCCTTGGGTTTCTGGCCTACAACGCATGTCCGCCTAGACAGCCGTCCAGGTGGCACAGAACCCCGATCACCTGACTCCACCCAAATAAATAGGCTCTCCCAGCAGGCCAAGGGACCCAAGAAAATCCCTGCCCATTGGCTGAGACACCCCATTCATTCCTAATCTGTCCTTGCAATGCCCTTGTCTTATCTAATGCCACCAGATACCCGGCCATCTAGTGACAGAAGAGAGAAGTACTGCAATTCCAGAATTAGGGTGAAATCAATTAATTGACCTCCTATGAACTGGCCAAGGCAACTATCACTTGGTAGATAAATTTAGTAGCCACCCTGACTAAACATCAGGGTGCTACATCTTTAAAGAGGAACTGCAGTCTGCTCACATATTTTGTAATAAAAAACATCTTTGCCATTCTGAAGCTTCTCTCCAACCACTTTGCAAAATATTTTATATATACTGTGATTCTGTACTTGCCAAATATGCTGCAGAAATCTCCCTCCACTGAGTCTGGCTGCAGCCATTTTAACTGTGGGCAGCTGAAGCTGCTGCCTGTTCCCTTCCTGGATTTACACAGACACACAGAGGCACACCTCCAGCTCTGCAGCTCTCATTGGCCCTCTTATGACTCCCCCCCCCCCTTCCTGGCAAACTCTCACAAGAGAGAGAGAGCTGTGCATGATGTCATAAGCCTAGGCTAATGACCAGACAAGAAACAGGAAGTGGGCTGTATAAGGGATTTACTGGCAGAAAAAAATGCTTTACTATCCAAAGATAAAACAACAACAAGGGCAGAAGATTTAATAGACTGAAAGATGAAAAAATGACTGAAGGTCTGCTTTAAGACCTCATGCACACTGGACGTTTTTACAGCTGCTCCTAGGGGCGCGTCAGGCATTTTTTTCTTACAGCTTAAAAGAGCCTCTCCATGTTATTTTATGTGTCCATGCACACTTTTAGGAGCTGTAAGTGTCAGTGGTGGTGCCTCCATAAGGGCACATGGGCGCCGCCCCCTCTCTCCAGCCACCCCCTCTATCACCAATAGATAGATTCATGCATTGCATGAATCTATCTATGGCCACCACTGCCACCCCCTATTCAGGTGCCCGGCCCCTTTTTGGGCACCGGGTGCCAGAATTACAGCGGCAGGATTTTTTTAAAGCACCTGATTAGAGCCATAGGCTCTAATAGGCATCAAAAAAGGTGAGCTGCGAGTGACATGCTGAGCGCTCGTAGGTCACTCAGCTGTGTTAGAAAACGAATGAATATTTGCTTTCCTAACACTAAACCGCCTCTCCGCCAATCAGGTGCTCAGATCTGTTACCGTCACCTGATTGGCTGAAACGATAGGCACTGTGACTGGAAAGTGAATACATATTGGCCTAAACTGATGAAGAAATTCGTTTTTTTTCCATTTTTAATTGGATATGTTTTATAGCAGAAAGTAATAAATATTGTTTTGTTTTTTGTTTGTTTTTTAATTGTTTTTTTTTGTTTATAGCACAAAAATAAAAACCACAGAGGTGATCAAATACCACAAAAAAAAGCTCTATTTGTGGGAAAAAAAGGACATCAATTCTAATTGGGTGCAACGTCACACGACCGTGCAATTCTCACTTAAAGTAATGCAGTGCCATATCGCAAAAAATAGCCTGGTCGTGAAGGGGGTAAATCTTCCGGAGCTGGGGTGGTTAACTGGCAATTTTGAAAAAAAAAAACCCAATATTTTTTACTTTCTGCTATAAAACATATCCAATAAAAAAATGTTAAAAAAAATTTCTTCATCAGTTTAGGCCAATATGTATTCTTCTACATAATTTTGGTAAAAAAAATCCCAATAAGCGTATATTGATTGATTTGCACCAAAAGTTATGCCCCGTACACACGGTCGGATTTTCCGATGGAAAATGTGTGATAGGACCTTGTTGTCGGAAATTCCGACCGTGTGTGGGCTCCATCACACATTTTCCATCGGATTTTCCGACACACAAAGTTTGAGAGCAGGATATAAAATTTTCCGACAACAAAATCCATTGTCAGAATTTCCGATCGTGTGTACACAAATCCGACACACAAAGTGCCACGCATGCTCAGAATAAATAAAGAGATGAAAGCTATTGGCCACTGCCCCGTTTATAGTCCCGACGTACGTGTTTTACGTCACCGCGTTCAGAACGATCGGATTTTCCGACAACTTTGTGTGACCGTGTGTATGCAAGACAAGTTTGAGCCAACATTCGTCTGAAAAAATCCATGGATTTTGTTGTCGGAATGTCCGAACAAAGTCTGACCGTGTGTACGGGGCATTAGAGCGTCTACAAACTATGGTATAGATGTATGGACTTTTTATTTATTTTTTATTGTTTTTACTAGTAATGGTGGCGATCAGCGATTTTTAGAGGGACTGCGGAACTGCGGCGGACAAATCTGACACTAAGTGACACTTTTTGGGGACCAGTGACACCGATACAGTGATCAGTGATAAAAAAATGCACTGTCACTGTATAAATGATACTGGCATTCTAGGGCGATCAAAAGGTTAACTATGTTCCCTGGGTGTGCTTTCTTACTGTGTAGGGGATGGACTGACTCATCAGACACATCACAGATCTCTCTCTTCCTGTCTGATAGAACGACAGTCTGCCTTGTTTACATAGGCAGACCGCCGTTCTGTCTCTTCAGCGAACGATTGCTGCTGGCCATGGCCGCCGGACCTGCTAATTGGTGTACGACGGCTCACGCAGGCTCAGTTGCGGGTTGGCACTCGCGGGCGGCGGCGCGCGCTCGCTCCCGCTGAACGCTGCGGGAGCGTGCCCGTGGGTTGGGAGGACTCAAGATCTTAGTTGTGAGGAAAGATTACATAGTTACATAGTAGGTGAGGTTGAAAAAAAGTTCATCAAGTCCAACCTATGTGTGTGATCATATGTCAGTATTACATTGTATATCCCTGTATGTTGCGGTCGTTCAGGTGCTTATCTAATAGTTTTTTTGAAACTATCGATGCTCCCCGCTGAGACCACCGCCTGTGGAAGGGAATTCCATATCCTTACTGCTCTTACAGTAAAGAACCCTCTACGCAATTTAAGGTTAAACCTCTTTTCTTCTAATTTTAATGAGTGGCCCCGAGTCTTATTAAACTCCCTTTTGCGGAAAAGTTTTCTCCCTATTGTGGGGTCACCAGTACAGTATTTGTATATTGAAATCATATCCCCTCTCAAGCGTCTCTTCTCCAGAGAGAATAAGTTCAGTGCTCGCAACCTTTCCTCATAACTAATATCCTCCAGACCCTTTATTAGCTTTGTTGTCCTTCTTTGTACTCGCTCCATTTCCAGTACATCCTTCCTGAGGACTGGTGCCCAGAACTGGACAGCATACTCCAGGTGCGGCCGGACCAGAGTCTTGTAGAGCGGGAGAATTATCGTTTTATCTCTGGAGTTCATCCCCTTTTTAATGCCAATATTCTGTTCTGATTTGTTTGCAGTAGCTTGGCATTGCATGCCATTGCTGAGCCTATCATCCACTAGGACCCCCAGGTCCTTTTCCATCCTAGATTCCCCCAGAGGTTCTCCCCCCAGTGTATAGATTGCATTCAGATTTCTGCCACCCAAATGCATTATTTTACATTTTTCCACATTAAACCTCATTTGCCATGTAGTTGTCCACCCCATTAATTTGTTCAGATCTTCTTGCAAGTTTTCCACATCCTGCGGAGAAGTTATTGCCCTGCTTAGCTTAGTATTGTCTGCAAATACAGAGATTGAACTGTTTATCCCATCCTCCAGGTCGTTTTTGAATGAATTAAATAGAATTGGTCCCAGGACAGAACCCTGTGGGACCCCACTACCCAGCCCTGACCATTCCGAGTACTCCCCATTTATCACCACCCTCTGAACTCAATCCATGTACTCACCCTATGGTCCATGCCAACGGACCTTATTTTGTACAGTAAACGTTTATGGGGAACTGTGTCAAATGCTTTTGCAAAATCCAGATACACCACGTCTACAGGCCTTCCTTTATCTAGATGGCAACTCACCTCCTCATAGAAGGTTAATAGATTGGTTTGGCAAGAATGATTCTTCACGAATCCATGCTGATTACTGCTAATGATACCATTCTCATTACTGATATCTTGTATATAGTCCCTTATATATCCCTTGCATACTATTGATGTTAGGCTAACTGGTTTGTAATTCTCAGGGATGTATTTTGGGCCCTTTTTTAAATATTGGTGCTACATTGGCTTTTCTCCAATAAGCTGGAACCATTCCAGTCAGTAGACTGTCAGTAAAAATTAGGAACAATGGTCTGGCAATTACTTGACCGAGTTCCCTAAGGACCCTCGGGTGCAAGCCATCTGGTGACTTATTAATGTTAAGTTTTTCAAGTCTATTTCTAATTCTGTCCTCTGTTAGCCATGAGGGTGCTTCCTGTGATGTGTCATGAGGATAAATACTACACTTTTGGTTACTGAAGCCCCCCGATTCCCTTGTGAAGACTGAGAAGAATAAATTCAATACCTTCACCATCTCACCATCCTGTGTAACCAGATGTCCTTCCTAATTCTTTATGGGGCCAATATGGTCTCTCCTCCCTCTTTTACTGTTTATATACTTAAAGAATTTCTTGGGATTTTTTTTACTCTCCTCTGCTATGTGTCTTTCATGTTCTTTCTTTGCTGCCCTAATTGCACCCTTACATTTCTTGTTGCATTCTTTGTAAAGTTTGAGTGCTGATGATGATCCCTCAGCCTTGTATTTTTTGAAGGCCTTCTCCTTTGCTTTTTTATACCGTTTTACATTGGAGTTAAGCTACCCAGGACTTTTATTCGCTCTTTTAAATTTATTTCCCAATGGGATGCACTGGCTAATGCCCTTATTTAATATGCTCTTAAAGCAAACCCTGTGCTATAAAAGCTTATTGCCTCAGAGATAGCAGTGGGAGCCATCAGCTTCCGCTGCTGTCAATCACAGTCAGTGAGGAGGGAGCGGGCTGAGCCGCACTTTTTGTGTCTATGGACACACAAAGCGGAGCTCAGAAACGAGCAAACATGTGCGCCCCCAACAGGGCTGGGTTAAGGGGTGGGCAGGAGGGACAGCTGCCCCGGGCACTGTGGTATCATGTCAGATGGGGGCGCCACAAGGAGATGGGGGAGGGGATTTGTATTGGGTGGGAGAATTTGGGGGGCAGCAGGGAGTAGGAATTGTTCTAGGAGGGAACATTGGGGGGTGCTAGGAAGGTGATTTAGGGGAATTTGTGCTGATAGAGGGGATGGGGGAAGAGGATTTGTTGTAGAAGGGGACATTTGGGTTGTTTGTGCTAGAAGAGATGATATGCTAGAGGGGAGAGGGGATTTGTCCTAGGGGGGGATTTTTTTTGGGGGGGGGGCTTGGGGAGAGAGAATTTGAGCTAGGAGGTGGGATGAGGGGGCAAAGATTTGTGCTGGGAGGGGCGATTTCAGCAGGGGGATGGGGAGGAGGAATTTGTGCTTGGGGGGGAGTAAGCATTCAGATTAGTGCTCAATTTCTGTTTATTTGGGGGGGGGGGGGACTTTTGCTAACACATACATCTTGGGGGGGGGTGCAGTTTGGCATGTTTGCCCTGGGCTCTAGGTGGCCTTGTCCCTGCACTGGCCCCCACAGCAAGCGGCTTGCTATAGGGGCACTCGGCAGGGGAGAGGAGCCATGAGCGCTGGCAGGGGATCAGAGAAGAGGAGGATCAGGGTTGCTCTGTGCAAAACCATTACACAGAGCAGGTAAGTATAACATGTTTGTTATCTTAAAGAAAAAAAATAGGTTTGCAATCACTATAAATTATATGTATAAAATATAAATGATACTTTAGTAGCTATATTTAAAGCAAGCCGTGCATTTTTTAGTCTGTAGTCTTTTGAGAATTTCCTTTTACATTGGCATATTGCTGAATATTAGTGGCGCTCAGGGATTATTACATTAAAACATATGGCTGTACACATGTGATGGAAAAATCTGGACAGCCGCACTCCGGATTGGAAAAGTGAAAAATAAAATCCTCTTTATTGAAAAAGTAATAACATGATTAAAATCCGTACATGGCTTTGTTGGGATAATGCAGCTTAACCGCTAACGCGTTTCACGCTCCCATAGAGCGCTTACTCATAGCTGGTTTGTACGAAAGTGATCACCACTTATATACACATAATTTATCCACCACATGACTACATATTGATTATCTGATTTGAAACAGCTGATCGTTAGTCTGTGTGGGATCTTTTTGGCATAGATGTGATTGGATGTGCGTCCTATAGTGGAATCACTAATGAAGACATGAATATATAAATGAAATGTATTCATATTGGCAAATGTCAACATATATAAATAATAAAAAATTCTATTCAAGGTTTTTGAAAAACATGTTTGTTATTTTTCAAAACCACAATAATGAGATGGGTGCTGGAATTTGACGTTCAAATGTATAAATTATCATACGGATAGGTGCAAGTATGGGCAAACTATGTGAGCTGGTGGCTGCGGTATAATGTAAACGGTGTATAGGATAAGAATTGGAATTGGGTCTATATGCATGTGATAAAAAAAAAATGTGCATCCAACACCACTATCAGTGTCTACAAGAAAAGACTAAATATGTGTGTATGGTGCATAAATATATGCAAAAATTTTTAACGACATAAAGATAAAAATAATGATGAAAAGCAATTCTTTACATGTGTGTGTATGTGTATATACATGATGATTTCAACTTTCAAAAAACGTGGTGACATATGTGAATTGGAAGCTGGGCAGAAAACTGGCGTCCTGTCGCAATAATGCGACAAAAAGTCTCCTGATTTACAGGAGTCTATGTGTGAATAAATGCTTTTGCTTCAATTCCTACATGTGTGAATATTATTCTTTGCAACATATAAAGGATTGTGAAACTTATCACTCTCTGATAACCCCGCCACTCCAGCTTCACAAAAGTGCTCATTTAAAACCTTGCATCACTCCGTATGGGATGCATTAATCCCAATCAGGTAACAACATTAACGTTGCTGAACGTCTTTCTTTGAAGCAATCACATCTCTCGATGAGTTGTCTTCAAGTGTATGGGCAGAACTATATGAGGTAGATAAAAATGGGACAAAATGCAGTGTTTATGCACCTGTCTCTATTCTTTCTATACATAGTATAATATTGGCAGTGACCATATGACAGGTTCTTCCAATATATGTGTTTATATCAATAGATAAGTAACAATCTCACTAAACCAATTACTATGTGAAATAAACAACTGGTCTACCTCTTTGAAGACCACAGCTCTTAAATCAACTCAAAACACATGGGAACCTTGCAAAAAAGGCAATGAACCACGTACACATGTGGTAAAAAACATCTGTGCAAAGTTAGGCTAGCCATACACCATACAATTCTCCCGCGCAACTCTGGTCTAGATTCACCAAAACCATACAATAGGAGGCCAAACCCAAACACCCTCAACTTGTATGCAATCAGGCAGGCCCTTCAACCACACAGCTGAAGGCAAATCCAAAGAAAATTGAACAAGAAAACTGCATGGTGCATGGCCAGTCTTAGTGTTATGGTCTACCTGCAGCTACCATCAAACAATAATGTCTAATTAGAAACGAGATTCAAGTGACAGTGAATGCAAAAGATATAGTAAATTGTTTCTTTTAAATGAAAACATATATGCATATCACTAGTCATTTGCTCGTATGGATTGGAGTGTGTGTAGCCCAATAAAATGTATCGGTTACTGGGGATATGTGTAAAAAAGGGAACTGATATATTAATATGTGTCCCTATATGTTTTTTTGCTCCATCATCCACCAAAAAAGGGAATGTGGATGTGTAATCAAGGAAAGAGTTGGGAGGAAAGGGTTACAGATGTATTGCTCGGGGATATAGCTTCAATGTTGTTTTATTCATAGAAATGTGAAACGTCCCACTCAAAGTTTAACCCCCGTGGAATCCTGGTGTCTAACGAGAATATCCAAAGGACTTCTCGTTTGCACAGTAACTGGAATCTGTCACCTCCTCTCACCGGTGTGATGATTTTCTCAATGCCCTGAATAGTTAAACTGGAAGTGTCTTTGTGGTGTGTGTAAACCCAGTGCTTTGATACATTGGTTAAGATCTCTTTCTCAATGTTGTACAGATGATCATGTAGCCTGTCTCTGAGACGCCGTGTTGTGCGTCCAACATATTGTACCTGGCAACTGGTGCATGTGATAACATATACCACAAATTTGGTGTTACAATTAATAAACACGGGGATCGAGAATTCTTTTTGATTGCTGCATGATTTTATGAGTTGACCCGTTTTAATGTACCTGCAGTAATTACAAGTTTTTATTCCACACTTGAAATTACCTGTGAAATTGAGCCAATTGGATTTTATTCGGTTGGTTGAGAACAAACTGGGAGACAGTGAACGTCCCAATGTGGGTGCTCTGCGGGATACAACCTTGATCCCTTTAGAAAGGATGTTACTATATATAGGGTCATTATACAAAACAGGAAGGTGTTTCATGATAATTTTCTTGATTGTATTAAATTCTGAGCTGTATGGAGTAGAGAATACCGGGATTCTAGGGGACATGTTCCTTCTCTGTTGAATGTTTCTAGCTGGTTTTTTCTTTACAAGTGAAGGTCTTGGGATGGATCTTACTGTGTTGAGTGCTTTTTGTATTGATGTTTCTTTATAGCCACGAGCTTTAAACCTGTTTGCCATGCTTTTGGCTTCAGCCTCAAAAGCATCAGGAGAGCTACATAGGCGCTTTAACCTTAAAAACTGGCTATATGGAATGCCTCTGATGGTGTGTTTAGGGTGTGCAGAGTCAGCTCTAAGTAGAGTGTTGCCACTGAGAGGTTTTCTGTACAGACTGGATTGAATCGCATCACCGGACCCCACCAGTTGCACATCAAGGAATTCTATGGATCTGGATTGCAGATTTCCCGTAAATTTTAAGTTTAATGAATTGTCATTGAAATATGCCAGCCAGATATCCAAATTAGCTTCTCTATCTGATGTAATAAATAACAGGTCGTCTATAAAGCGACAGAAAAAGACCGTATCTTTGCGGCGGGGACTATTTGGTCCAAAGATGCGGGACCTCTCCCACCAGCCCATATAAATATTGGCCAGTGAGGGGGAAAATTTAGCTCCCATAGAGGCCCCGCATTTCTGGAGAAAATAGTCCCCATCAAACATAAAAAAATTGTGTGTTAAAAGGTACTCCAGGGCTTGTACAATGAACTCTTGTAAAATCAAAGAGAGTTTGCCTGTTTTTCTAAGAAAATAAGTGACTGCCTGGATCCCCAGATGATGTGGGATACTAGAGTACAAACTAGATACATCACAGCTGATCCATCTATAATTGTCTTCCCATTTAATGTCTTGCAGTTTGTTCAATAAATCGTTTGTGTCTTTTATGTAACCAGGGAGACTGGTGGCTATTGGCTGTAAATGAGAGTCTACCCACTCTCCTAGGCGTTCATTTAAAGAGCCTATCCCCGCCACTATAGGTCGACCTGTAAGGGGATTTAACCCCTTGTGGATCTTTGGTAGGTGGTGGAATATTGGTGTTATGGGGCATTCTGGAATAAGAAATTCTTTCTCCCTAGGAGTGAATATACCCATTTGTGTGGCTCTATCTATGAGTGTGGAGAGCGTGTTTTTGAAAACAATAGTGGGGTTGGAGGGTAGTTTCTGGTATGTGTGTGTGTCAGATAGTTGACGCAGAGCTTCTTTTTTGTAGACTTCTACATCTAAAACCGCCACCATACCCCCCTTATCTGCGTTTCTGATGACAATCTGGTCGTCTGCGGAGAGCCTCTTAAAGGCTTGTCTCTCCTTGACGGACAGATTGTCCTGTGTAAATTTCTTTCTGTTGCAGCTGTGAGCCAGGTGTACCAAGTCCCCCTCCACCAGTTTTTGGAATGAGTCAAGATTCTTACCTCTGGCCGCCACCGGATAAAAATCTGATCTACCCCTGGAGATTTCAATATGTACATCCGTGGGATTTAGAGGACAAGGATCTGACTCATGTGCCAAATCAGTTAAATCCTGTAGAGCACAGTTATCAACGAATAGTATGGGTGAAGAAGGGGACTCACCTGTGTCACAGCTGTCTACAGACACATTGGGCTCATCCACTGCACAATCAAAAAAATGTTTCCTAAGAGTTAAAGTCCTTGAGAATTTATTAATGTCCAAAATTGTTTCAAAAAGGTTGAAATGTCTGCTAGGACAAAAGTTCAAACCTACCTCAGATTTATTTGATGAAGATTTCAAAAAACAGTGGACAGACACTTTAGACACCTGTTCCTTTAAACTCATGGAGATTTTGATCGCCTCAAAGAAAAAAGAAACAGAGAAGTTACAACTGGATATTTCCACAATACAAAAAGATCTTATCACTTCCCAAGCGATTAAAGGTTTCTCTGAACTCGATGAAAGGTTAAACAAGAAACTAGATCGAATGGAAAGAGCAGTAATTGATACCAAGAAAGGCAAAATGGCCCGGGATAAAGATGATTATCAAGGAAACAAGGTCTACACCTGGCACAAGCCACTTTACAAGTCCAACAGATCCCGCAAAAACCGAGGTAAACGAGTAAGTTTCTCAGACCATGAAGGGGAGTCGGCCGACAACACTCTAGCACGTACCATGTCAAACTCATCACTTGACAGATCTCCAACCCCACCAGAATCCATCAGATCCACCAACAGCCGCTCCCCTGGAAACCCTCACAGGTCCAGACAAACCAAGAAAAAGAAACCCTCCACAAAAAGACAAGAAGAGGTGGTAGGAAACACAAACGCCACGAACAACACACGCTATATGCTGCGGGAGAAGACGCCGAAGACGCCGAGGAAGTAAAACACAGTGTGATTAATTTGTCCAAAAAACAACTGAGCACAGAAGAGGTCAGCCTGTTGGCCAAAGGTTTGAACTTTTGTCCTAGCAGACATTTCAACCTTTTTGAAACAATTTTGGACATTAATAAATTCTCAAGGACTTTAACTCTTAGGAAACATTTTTTTGATTGTGCAGTGGATGAGCCCAATGTGTCTGTAGACAGCTGTGACACAGGTGAGTCCCCTTCTTCACCCATACTATTCGTTGATAACTGTGCTCTACAGGATTTAACTGATTTGGCACATGAGTCAGATCCTTGTCCTCTAAATCCCACGGATGTACATATTGAAATCTCCAGGGGTAGATCAGATTTTTATCCGGTGGCGGCCAGAGGTAAGAATCTTGACTCATTCCAAAAACTGGTGGAGGGGGACTTGGTACACCTGGCTCACAGCTGCAACAGAAAGAAATTTACACAGGACAATCTGTCCGTCAAGGAGAGACAAGCCTTTAAGAGGCTCTCCGCAGACGACCAGATTGTCATCAGAAACGCAGATAAGGGGGGTATGGTGGCGGTTTTAGATGTAGAAGTCTACAAAAAAGAAGCTCTGCGTCAACTATCTGACACACACACATACCAGAAACTACCCTCCAACCCCACTATTGCTTTCAAAAACACGCTCTCCACACTCATAGATAGAGCCACACAAATGGGTATATTCACTCCTAGGGAGAAAGAATTTCTTATTCCAGAATGCCCCATAACACCAATATTCCACCACCTACCAAAGATCCACAAGGGGTTAAATCCCCTTACAGGTCGACCTATAGTGGCGGGGATAGGCTCTTTAAATGAACGCCTAGGAGAGTGGGTAGACTCTCATTTACAGCCAATAGCCACCAGTCTCCCTGGTTACATAAAAGACACAAACGATTTATTGAACAAACTGCAAGACATTAAATGGGAAGACAATTATAGATGGATCAGCTGTGATGTATCTAGTTTGTACTCTAGTATCCCACATCATCTGGGGATCCAGGCAGTCACTTATTTTCTTAGAAAAACAGGCAAACTCTCTTTGATTTTACAAGAGTTCATTGTACAAGCCCTGGAGTACCTTTTAACACACAATTTTTTTATGTTTGATGGGGACTATTTTCTCCAGAAATGCGGGGCCTCTATGGGAGCTAAATTTTCCCCCTCACTGGCCAATATTTATATGGGCTGGTGGGAGAGGTCCCGCATCTTTGGACCAAATAGTCCCCGCCGCAAAGATACGGTCTTTTTCTGTCGCTTTATAGACGACCTGTTATTTATTACATCAGATAGAGAAGCTAATTTGGATATCTGGCTGGCATATTTCAATGACAATTCATTAAACTTAAAATTTACGGGAAATCTGCAATCCAGATCCATAGAATTCCTTGATGTGCAACTGGTGGGGTCCGGTGATGCGATTCAATCCAGTCTGTACAGAAAACCTCTCAGTGGCAACACTCTACTTAGAGCTGACTCTGCACACCCTAAACACACCATCAGAGGCATTCCATATAGCCAGTTTTTAAGGTTAAAGCGCCTATGTAGCTCTCCTGATGCTTTTGAGGCTGAAGCCAAAAGCATGGCAAACAGGTTTAAAGCTCGTGGCTATAAAGAAACATCAATACAAAAAGCACTCAACACAGTAAGATCCATCCCAAGACCTTCACTTGTAAAGAAAAAACCAGCTAGAAACATTCAACAGAGAAGGAACATGTCCCCTAGAATCCCGGTATTCTCTACTCCATACAGCTCAGAATTTAATACAATCAAGAAAATTATCATGAAACACCTTCCTGTTTTGTATAATGACCCTATATATAGTAACATCCTTTCTAAAGGGATCAAGGTTGTATCCCGCAGAGCACCCACATTGGGACGTTCACTGTCTCCCAGTTTGTTCTCAACCAACCGAATAAAATCCAATTGGCTCAATTTCACAGGTAATTTCAAGTGTGGAATAAAAACTTGTAATTACTGCAGGTACATTAAAACGGGTCAACTCATAAAATCATGCAGCAATCAAAAAGAATTCTCGATCCCCGTGTTTATTAATTGTAACACCAAATTTGTGGTATATGTTATCACATGCACCAGTTGCCAGGTACAATATGTTGGACGCACAACACGGCGTCTCAGAGACAGGCTACATGATCATCTGTACAACATTGAGAAAGAGATCTTAACCAATGTATCAAAGCACTGGGTTTACACACACCACAAAGACACTTCCAGTTTAACTATTCAGGGCATTGAGAAAATCATCACACCGGTGAGAGGAGGTGACAGATTCCAGTTACTGTGCAAACGAGAAGTCCTTTGGATATTCTCGTTAGACACCAGGATTCCACGGGGGTTAAACTTTGAGTGGGACGTTTCACATTTCTATGAATAAAACAACATTGAAGCTATATCCCCGAGCAATACATCTGTAACCCTTTCCTCCCAACTTTTTCCTTGATTACACATCCACATTCCCTTTTTTGGTGGATGATGGAGCAAAAAAACATATAGGGACACATATTAATATATCAGTTCCCTTTTTTACACATATCCCCAGTAACCGATACATTTTATTGGGCTACACACACTCCAATCCATACGAGCAAATGACTAGTGATATGCATATATGTTTTCATTTAAAAGAAACAATTTACTATATCTTTTGCATTCACTGTCACTTGAATCTCGTTTCTAATTAGACATTATTGTTTGATGGTAGCTGCAGGTAGACCATAACACTAAGACTGGCCATGCACCATGCAGTTTTCTTGTTCAATTTTCTTTGGATTTGCCTTCAGCTGTGTGGTTGAAGGGCCTGCCTGATTGCATACAAGTTGAGGGTGTTTGGGTTTGGCCTCCTATTGTATGGTTTTGGTGAATCTAGACCAGAGTTGCGCGGGAGAATTGTATGGTGTATGGCTAGCCTAACTTTGCACAGATGTTTTTTACCACATGTGTACGTGGTTCATTGCCTTTTTTGCAAGGTTCCCATGTGTTTTGAGTTGATTTAAGAGCTGTGGTCTTCAAAGAGGTAGACCAGTTGTTTATTTCACATAGTAATTGGTTTAGTGAGATTGTTACTTATCTATTGATATAAACACATATATTGGAAGAACCTGTCATATGGTCACTGCCAATATTATACTATGTATAGAAAGAATAGAGACAGGTGCATAAACACTGCATTTTGTCCCATTTTTATCTACCTCATATAGTTCTGCCCATACACTTGAAGACAACTCATCGAGAGATGTGATTGCTTCAAAGAAAGACGTTCAGCAACGTTAATGTTGTTACCTGATTGGGATTAATGCATCCCATACGGAGTGATGCAAGGTTTTAAATGAGCACTTTTGTGAAGCTGGAGTGGCGGGGTTATCAGAGAGTGATAAGTTTCACAATCCTTTATATGTTGCAAAGAATAATATTCACACATGTAGGAATTGAAGCAAAAGCATTTATTCACACATAGACTCCTGTAAATCAGGAGACTTTTTGTCGCATTATTGCGACAGGACGCCAGTTTTCTGCCCAGCTTCCAATTCACATATGTCACCACGTTTTTTGAAAGTTGAAATCATCATGTATATACACATACACACACATGTAAAGAATTGCTTTTCATCATTATTTTTATCTTTATGTCGTTAAAAATTTTTGCATATATTTATGCACCATACACACATATTTAGTCTTTTCTTGTAGACACTGATAGTGGTGTTGGATGCACATTTTTTTTTTATCACATGCATATAGACCCAATTCCAATTCTTATCCTATACACCGTTTACATTATACCGCAGCCACCAGCTCACATAGTTTGCCCATACTTGCACCTATCCGTATGATAATTTATACATTTGAACGTCAAATTCCAGCACCCATCTCATTATTGTGGTTTTGAAAAATAACAAACATGTTTTTCAAAAACCTTGAATAGAATTTTTTATTATTTATATATGTTGACATTTGCCAATATGAATACATTTCATTTATATATTCATGTCTTCATTAGTGATTCCACTATAGGACGCACATCCAATCACATCTATGCCAAAAAGATCCCACACAGACTAACGATCAGCTGTTTCAAATCAGATAATCAATATGTAGTCATGTGGTGGATAAATTATGTGTATATAAGTGGTGATCACTTTCGTACAAACCAGCTATGAGTAAGCGCTCTATGGGAGCGTGAAACGCGTTAGCGGTTAAGCTGCATTATCCCAACAAAGCCATGTACGGATTTTAATCATGTTATTACTTTTTCAATAAAGAGGATTTTATTTTTCACTTTTCCAATCCGGAGTGCGGCTGTCCAGATTTTTCCATCACATACATACCATTGGAATAGCAATTGCCGGCACCTGGGGCTCTCACAATCATCCACACAGCGGAGGACGGGAAGCTTGAACCCGATCACCTAGAGCGGTGGTAATTATCCTGTTTATCTCAAATATGGCTGTACACAGACTTGGTACATAAAAAATAAAAAAAAAATGTTGACCTTACTGCTACATAATCCATTTCGTAAAGGTTTGTATTGCTAGGTATCTATTGCAGAATTAAACTGAGATGATCCATTACAGTGAAAAAAAATTCTGGTGATCCGGCCAGCAACACACTTCCTGTTTAACCACTTCAGCCCCAGAAGGTTTTACCCCCCCCCCCCCTTTCATGACCAAGCCATTTTTTGCGTTACGGCCCTGTGGTATTTAAACTGACAATTGCGCGGTCGTACGAATCTGTACCCAAATAAAATTGATATCCTTTTTTTCCCCACAAATAGTCTTTCTGTTGGTGGTACTTGATGACCCCTGCGGTTTTTAGTTGTTGCGCTATAAACAAAAAAAGACTGCCAATTTTGAAAAAAAACACAATATTTTTTACTTTCTGCTAAAAAAACACATCCAATAAAAAAATGTAAAAAAACGAATTTCTTCATCAATTTAGGCATCTACAAACTATGGAATATGCAACGGAAGCCGCGGGCCACTCTGCTCCAGCGTGCGTTCCAAGAGCGTGTGTATCTACGCTCCGTGCGTTCCAACTTGACGCATTTCGTCACCACGTGACCTCTTTGGCGCTTCTGAAGAGGTTACGTGGTGACGAAACGCGTCTAGTTGGTGCGTAGATACACACGCTGTTGGAACGCATGCTGGAGCAGAGTGGCCCGCGGCTTCCATTGCATATTGGGATTTAGTTTTTTGCAATTTTTGAAGTGAATTTAATGCATACGGATTGATTTTAAATAAAATATGGAACTTTTTTACACTATGAGAGGCACGTCCTTCCTTTTGTTTTCTCCATAAACATCGGCATATGCTCCGAGGATTCATGGTGGAAGAAGGATATATGCTCAATCCCTGAAGCGACTACGGAGTCTGTGAGAGACCACCAGAGCGATACTTGACTACTATTTGTGATATGACAAGAGAGTCAACTAAGTCTGGTGAGTGGGGACCTTTACTACACACATGGTGGATTGGTGGCACTGGAACAGTCTAAAGCACAAAGCACTTTACCATATTTATGTTGAAGATTGCACAATTTCTTTGGCACATATTTATTTGGACTAGGCACCATTAAGTCCCCTTTCACACTGAGGCTGTTTTCAGGCGGTTTAGCGCTAGAAATAGCCTCTACATAACGCCTGAAAACCGCCTCCCATTCATTTCAGTGTGTCTTTTCAGTGCGCTTGCGGGGCGTTAGGAAAAGACCTGCAATCTGCATTTTTGGAAATGAATAGGCAGCCCTTCCAAAGCGCCCGAAAAGCGCTTCAGAAGCACCGCAACACGGGCGCTTTTAACCTTTTCTTCGGGCGCTAGCAGAGGTTAAACGCATCCTGCTAGCGGCCGAAAGGCGCCGCAAGAATGAGCGGCGCTTTAGCGCCAACGGCCGCGCGCTGTAGTGTGAAAGTAGCCTTATAGTAACACTGTTGTTCATTTAATTAATGATTTTCGGTTTATAGAGACTGTTTCACAGTTTTTGGAACATATATGTATTGTGCACATGATATTGATTTTTTTTTGATTGCATAAGCCAATAGGGATATTTTTCTTAATTTGCATAATTTTTTTGCAAGCGCTATTCGCACATAGGTTTATCCTATGAGCCTGTATTTACATCATTGTTTATACATTACCAGGCTTGGCCTGTATTACTGGAGAGGTGGCGGTTATCGGTGCACCAGGGCGGCAAAATAATGCTGCTGGGTAGAGCCCCACATTCCTAACCCAGATACCAGAATGTTTCCTCAAGGCAGGCGTTGTCCCTGTTCTGACCCTACTCGTTAGGAACCTTTCCCTGTGCTATATACTTTTCCTAACAGGTGTAGTCTTTGTCCCTGACCTACCGCTTGCTCCAGGTGCACCCAAGTGACACAGGTACCCTATTTTATAAGGTCCCACACAAGGGTGGCCACAAAAGCACCAGGAGTTGCAGCATCCAATCAGGTAGATGTTCCCTTTGAGTCCATGAGGGGATGATTTCCCCTAACAGACTCCTTCGTATCTGTGTAATGGCACCGTGCCAACTAATGGACAGAGGAAAACCTGCACCTGCCTACATGCTGTTCTGCAAAGTAACCACAGGGTGTCACTCATAATATCATGCGGGATGAAACGCATTAACTCCAGGCAAAACATTTTTATATATTCATCGTTTTGGAAAGAGTAGGGTAGATCTCCAGTCCTGGTGACCACAAGTGAGGGGCAACCTCCACAATGGGGACACAGAATTCCACTTTAAATTATAATAGTGAACTTGAATGTATTAACAAACCATGACCTCTACCTGGGGTGATGCCAGCAGCAGACTCCCGATCCAAGCTGTCCACAGCATGATGCGGTTGCGTTGTCCAGCACTAGTGAAGCTGAGGGGGTACAGGATTGCCCAGTGGCGGTCCAGACTGATTACCACCAGAACTAATGCAGCAGAATACATGGCAAACAGCTTTCCAAAATTAAGGATCTTGCAGGAAATTTCATCTGCATACCACTGAATCATTATATTCCACATGGCGTCCAGTGGCATGACCAAAAGAGTCACCAGCAAGTCAGCAATGGAGAGACTGAGGATGAGAATCCGGAGGTGAGACTTACATCGTTTACCGCTGATGCTGCACAGAACAGCCACGTTGCTGCACGATGCTATCAGGAAGAAGCAGCAGGTGACACCTACACGAACTTTAGCAGCTGCCGTGAATGTAGGTTCACTCCAGAGGCCCGGGAATCCCAAAGATGAGACGTTGGCATCAGGCACTACCAGATGGCTTTGATTTACGATAGCTAGCTGCATGGCCATGTTTAGTCTAAAAACATATACAGAAAAAAAAGAAACATTTGAATAATATGACTTGTAGTAAGGTCAGATTTCATTATTTATTTTCTTTTGATAAAATTATTTGTGATTCTCAAACACTTTTAATGACATCTTAGATGGCTGAATCAATCAACTTTACGGAGGACTATAAAAGCATAAGTACACCCAACATTTTTTTTGTTAATGTGACGTGAGTAATGTGAGTTAAAACATGTACCCAATGATCTGGGAGTAGGAAGAAGAATGGGCCACCAAGAGTCCCACCATGACCCAGTGGTTTTTAAATTGTAGTCATTTATCAGTTCACTCTAAATTCCCTGGAGACCGATGATGCTGGTGGCAGCACTGTGTAGGCTCATCTCCATGGCAGCACAGTGGCTTAGTGGCAAGCCCTTGGTTGGGATTTTGGTGGTTAGCCTTTGGTTGGGATCTTGGTGGTTAGTCCTTGGTTGGGATTTTAGTAGTTAACCCTTGATTGGGATTTTGGTTGTTAACCCTTGGTTAGGATTCTGGTGGTTAGCCCTTGGTTGGGATTTGAGTGGTTAGTCCTTAGTTGGGATTTGAGTGGTCAACCCTTGGTTGGGATTTGGTGGTTAGCTCTTGGTTGGGATTTGGTGGTTAGCCCTTGGCTGGGATTTTGCTGGTTAGCTCTTGGTTGGGATTTTTGTGGGTAGCTCTTGGTTGGGATTTTGGTGCTTAGCCCTTGGTTGGGATTTTAGTAGTTAACCCTTGATTGGGATTTTGGTTGTTAACCCTTGGTTGGGATTCTGGTGGTTAGCCTTTGGTTGGGATTTGAGTGGTTAGTCCTTAGTTGGGATTTGAGTGGTCAGCCCTTGGATGGGATTTGGTGGTTAGCTCTTGGTTGGGATTTGGTGGTTAGCCCTTGGCTGGGATTTTGCTGGTTAGCTCTTGGTTGGGATTTTTGTGGGTAGCTCTTGGTTGGGATTTTGGTGCTTAGCCCTTGGTTGGGATTTTGGGTTCAAATCCCAGCTAGGTCACTATCTGCATAGGTTTTATACCACACTCCAAAGACATGGTAGGTTACTTGGCTCCTGTCTTATAGTATATGAGATAGGTACCTTAGATTGTAAACTTCTTGGGGGCAGGGACTGATGTGAATGTACAATATGTAAATTTCTGCTGTTATGCAAATATACCTGTCATGATAAAAAAATTAACATGGTGCCAGCAAGTCGTAAGCAAGTAAAATACATTTTTACAATAATGTATGCTTTTTTGTGCATTTCTAATATTTATATATATGGGTTTACCTACCAAAACGTAAAGCCTAATGGGTTGATTTACAAAAATCTGGTGCAGCCGTGCATGGTAGCCAATCAGCTTCTAGCTTCAGCTTGTTCAGTGAAGCTTTGACAAAAAAACCTGGAAGCTGATTGGTTTCTATGCAGAGCTGCACCAGATACAGTTTGTAAACAAGGCAGAACGCCGTTCTGTCAGTAGGGAAGGCACGGATCCTGTGTTCCTGCAAAGCAGGGACTAGGATCTATGTTTTCCTCTAGTAAAATCACCACACACTGTTTAGAAAAACACTGGCTAGGCATACAGTGAACGCTTTGATTGCCCATGATGTTGCCCTCTTCCCAGCCAGTGTCATTAGTACAGTGACCGTGCATATTTTTTAGCACTGATCACTGTATTAGTGTCACTGCTCCCCAAAAAGTGTCAATTAATGTCAGAATGTCCACCACAAAATCGCAGTCCCGCTATAAGTCGCTGATCGTCGTCATTACTAGTAAAAAAAAAAATATCCCATACTTTGTATCCCATAACTTTTGTGGAAACAAACAATCTCAATATACGCTTATTGGGATTTTTATTACCAAAAATATGTAGCAGAATACATATTGGCCTAAATTGATGAAGAAATTTGCTTTTTTAAATTGTTTTATTCGATACGTTTTATAGCAGAAAGTAGAAAAATGTTTTTTTTTTTCAAAATTTTCGGTCTGTTTCTAGCGCAAAAAATTAAAACCGCAGAGGTGAACAAATACCACCAAAAGAAAGCTCTATTTGTGGGGAAAAAAAGACATGCATTTTATTTGGGTACAGCGTCGCACCACTGCGCAATTGTAAGTTAAAGTAACGCAGTATCAGATTGCAAAAAATGGCCTGGTCATGAAGGGGGGGGGTAAATATTCCGGAGGTCAAGGGGTTAATGCAAGGAATGCATTAACCTAAAAAATGTTTAGGCTTTATAACTATGACAGGGTGACAAGTCATGAGAAAAACTAGGAGGTAGTTGTCACTCTATAACAGAAAGTGCCTGAACAATGATCTTGTATCAATGCTTTATAGGGGTTTTTTTTTTTTGCCTTCCTCTGGATCAACTGTGGGTATAGGATCCTGTATATGGAGGTTTTCTATTTATTTATTTTTTTTTGTATTGGTTGAACTATATGGACTTGGGTCTTTTTTCATCCTAACTACTGTATTTATCGGTGTATAACACTCACTTTTTTCCCTCCTGAAAATAGAGGGCAAATCATGTGTGCGTGTTATACGCCGATACTTGGGTGCCTCGGAGGGGAAGGTGGGGGAGTGCTGCCGGATTACACAGATCCGGGATCTCCAGTTTACTCAGCACTCGCAGTCACACATAGTCCTGCCTCCTTGACCGGCTCCTTTGATAGATGTAACATGTCCTGGCATTGGACCAGTGTTCTGTCTATCATAGGAGCCAGTCCAGGAGGCGGGACTGTGTGTGACTGAAAGTGCAGAGTAAACAGGAGATCCCGGGTCTGTGTAATCCGGCACTGATCAGGCTGCATTGATGGGCAATGACGAGGCTGTAGGTGGGCATTGACTAGGCTGCAATGGTGAGGCTGCAGATGGGCGCTGATTAGGCTGCAATGATGGGCAATAGTGAGGCTGCAGATGGGCACTGATAAGGCTGCATTAATGGGCAATGGTGAAGCTGCAGATGGGCACTGATCTGGTTGCATTGATGGGCAATGGTGAGGCTGCAGATGGGCATTGATCAGGCTGCATTAATGGGCAATGGTGAGGCTGCAGATGGGCACTGATCAGGCTGCATAATGGGCAATGGTGAGGCTGCAGATGGGCACTGATCTGGCTGCATTCATGGGCACTGATCAGGCTGCATTGATAGGCACTGACCAGGCTGCATTGATGGGCTCTGCTCAGGCAGCATTGATGGGCACTGATCAGGCTGCAATAATGGGCAATGGTGAGGCTGCAGATGGGCACTGATCAGGCTGCATTAATGGGCAATGGTGAAGCTGCAGATGGGCACTGATCAGGCTGCATTAATGGGCAATAGTGAGGCTGCAGATGGGCATTGATCAGGCTGCATTAATGGGCAATGGTGAGGCTGCAGATGGGCACTGATCAGGTTGCATTAATAGGCAATGGTGAGGCTGCAGATGGGCACTGATCAGGCTGCATTGATGGGCAATGGTGAGGCTGCAGATGGGCAATGACCCTTATTTTGCTTCAAAGTTCTTTATTTCAAATGTGTTTTTTTCCTGAAACTTCCCTCTTAAAATTAAGGTTCTTGTTATACACCTGTGTGTGTTATACGCCGATAAATACGGTATGTACTGTAACTATGGTAGGATAACCAGATATCCTTTTACTGCTGATTAAACAGACTAAAAAAACTGGAAAATGTCAAAAGATACATTCATACGTCAAAGCCTATATAGCTTATTAAGTTTACATCTATTCTAGTCTAATAATTTAGCTACCGATTACCATGCACTTTGAGAATAATTATATCTCTTTATTTGAGCCTTTTAAAAGCAAGGCTGAAAGATGGATTCTTCTTCCACTGATTGTAATGGAAAGTAATAGTCTGCTTAAAATGATCTACTTATCCTCGCTGGTTTTCTCATTTATACCTTACCCAGACCTAAATGTTTGAACTCCCCAGATATTTCTTTCTATGGAATTAAAAAAAACTCAAACCCTTTTACATCAATAGACACATAACAACTGCTGCGTTTTCTGGCGGACATGGCATACCTCGATTTTTTACTTTTTTGCTTAGCCACTCAAGAGCCTGTGCATGACCGGCTAATTCCTGAGAAAATGCACCATTTTATCAAATTGTACCAATTTATCTCTAATAGAGTGTTTATGTCTCGTAAATTGATTGTTAAACTTCTGAGTTGTTGCTCCAATGTATTGATATCCACATGGGCATTTCAACAAATAAAGAGCAAAACTCATCTGACACATATATTATCCCTAATTTTTATCTGATAACCCAAATGTGGATGATTAAAATAAGTTCCCTTGAATAAACATTGAATACAACTTAAACAGGGAAAAGAACCAGTATTGCGAGGTCCCAAAAACGTATCCACAAATGTAACTATCAGTGCACAACCTGATGGTGCAAAAAAATACAAGGGCGCTACAGCACAGGGAACATAATTATTTACTCCAGCAAGGACAAAAAGGGACACAAGTTGGGCACTGGGGGGCTTAGTCTCATCACCTACAAAAAAAAAAGTTATTTACAAAGTTCATTAGCTCAAACTGAAATTTACACTTATAAGAGACTGTTCTGGGAACAAAGGTCCACTGGTAATCCATTGTAGCAACGTTGTGTCTTTACATCTCTCTGGAGTAGCACATTAACAACAGAACATCTTATAATACATATCCCGAACTGATCAAGGCTTAAAATAAGTAACTTACAAACATTATTGCACATTTAGATATCCAGGTGTACTGGTAGTGAATGTATGAACACTATAACACTATAAGGTGGGGATTTTTTGTGCCTCCTTCTTTATCTTTATTATTAATTTGATTCATATCTCTATTCATACCCCATTCAAGATGGGGGGGGGGGGCATTCTATACTATCAGCATCTGTTTAAATTCTAGGAGGGATAAATAATATAGCCACCCTTAAATATGATCATTGGTGCTAGATTCCACCACTCTCTAGTCTCATCTTTGGAGGCGGCTGTTGAGGGGACCTTTGTTGGATCGCTTGGGCCCCTTTTGGGACTGACCGCCCATCCTTCCATTTGGCAAAATTGTACTGGGCTTTGTTTTAACTGAATATGACTGTAAGGCACTCTGATATGAAACTTAAAATACATGAACTCCCTCCAAATAGACCCCTGAAGAAAGGATCGACCAGTTCCTGAAACGCCTTGGGTGGGAGCGGAGAGAATGTTGTTTCACATATGCAATTGATATGTAACCTCAGCCATGCAATTCTAACTGTTGTAATATAAACAATGGAATTTTAATATGTAGCAATAAATATAATATTGTATACAACTTTATTGGATCTAGGAGTTGCCCCATCCATTTTGGGGGTACAAAAGTAGCCCCAGTGTTTCAGGAAGGACAAAAGGGCTACAAGTTGGGCACTGGGGGCTTAATCCCATCACCTGCTTTGTAAAAAAAAAAAAGCAGTTGTTTACAAAGTTTATTAGCTCAAACTGAAATGTATACTTGCAAGACACCTTAAGGCCTCATTCACATTACGCAATTTGGAATCGCGGATAGATTTCCCCTGATTCTGCCTGTGATTCCAAATTGCAGCAACAAGCATGACACACGTTGCTGCAAGTCTTAATAGCATTCCAAGCAAGGTGCAGTTCTACCATGATTGTCGCACGTTTAAAAATCACACCCAAAAAGGAGGAGGAGCTTCTTTTGCTTGAAAAATGCACATAGGGCAGCCCATTGAAGTGCATGGGCTGGCCTATGTGCAACATGCAAAATTGTGTGAAAATTGCACAATGAAAATGCTCGTTCCAGCTACGTGATATGTGAACAGGGCTTCACTCCCTAAATGTCTCTATCTGCCTGAAAGGACAGAACTACGGCTCTGTTTGCACTTTAGAAAACCCATAGTGCTCTGCAAATCTTTTGTTAAACGTTGTTGTTCGGTCGTTTAGTTGTGCCTGACTCTTGGTGACCACATGGACCATGGCGCACCAGGCTTTTCTGTCCTTCACTGCCTACCGGAGCTTGCTTAACTGCATGCTCATTGTTTCGATCTAACCATTTTGTTTTCTGTCGTCCTCTTCTTCTTTTTCCTATCATGTTTCCCAGCATCAGGGTCTATTCCAATGAGTCCTCTCTTTGCATTAGGTGGCCAAAGTATTTGAGTTCAAGCTTCAGGATCTGTCCTTTCAGTGAATATTCAGGGTTGATTTCCTTCAGGATTGACTGGTTTGATCTTCTTGCCACCCAAGGGACTTTCAAGAGTCTTCTCCAACACCATAGTTCAAAAGCATAAATTCTTCGGCGTCCAGCTTTCCTCATGGTCCAACTTTCACAGCCATATGTTACTACTGGGAATACCATAGCTTTGACTATACGGCACTTTGTCGGTAGGGTGATTTCCCTGCTTTTTACAATGTTGTCTAGGTTTGCCATTGCTTTCCTCCCAAGAAGCAAGCGTCTCTTAATTTCATGGCTAAAGTTACTGTGTGCCGTGATCTTGCAGCCTAGGAAGATAAAACCTGTCACTTCTTCTCCTTCTATTTGCCAAGGCGTGATGGGTCCGGTCAAACATTATACAATATATAAAGTATTGTGCAAAAAGTTTCAGGCAGGTGTGGAAAAATTGCTGTAATTTAGGAACCATTTCAGAAAAAGAAGTCTTTACAGTTTATTTTTTATAAATTAACGAAATAGAAAATTAAATGGACACCCATAGGACGTGGAAACAAGGCTAAGCGACTCAACTATGCAGGAAAACATAGGAACTGCGGTGCAGAATAATGGCCGCAGGTGCTCTGGACTGAGGAGTCAAAATGTTAAATATTTGGCTGTAGCAGGAGGCATTTTGTTGGGGGAAGGGCTGGAAAGTGGCAAAATAATGAGTGTCTGCAGGCAACCGTGAAGCATGGTGGCGGTTCCTTGCAAGTTTGGTGCTGCATTTCTATCAGGTTAACAGGTTTGAGTTACAGAGGAGGAACTTTGCTAGAATTATTGCTCTCACTCTGACGATCATGGCGATACCTCACATGTGTGATTTGAACACCGTTTACATTTGCGGGCATGACTTACGTATGCATTTTCTTTGCTGCCCGAGCATGCGGGGACGGGGGCGCTTTAAAATGATTATTTTTTTTCTTATTTATTTTATTTATGTTTATTTTTTTTACATTGTCCGTTTAAAAAAAAAAAATCTGATCACTTTTATTGCGGTCACAAGGAATGTAAACATCCCTTGTGACAGTAATAGGGGGTGACAGGTCCTCTTTATGGAGGGATCGGGGGTCTAAAAGACCCCATATCCCTCCTTTGCACTTAAAAGTATTCAGATCGCCAAAAAACTGCGATTCTGAATACTGTCATTTTTTTTTAAACCGGCAGTGACGTCGTGGTGTCGCTTCCAGGATTTTCACATAGGAGACTCAATCAAAACCGTTTCCGACTTTGTTCCAGTCTCACCCTAGCCGGCGGAAGTCACGGATCGTGGATCAGGTCTCCCGGTGCAGCTGCAGGCATCACCCCTGTATAACCCCTTCATGTCGTGAACGCAAATTTGCATACGGTCGGCGTGAAGGGGTTAATATTACATTGTATATCCCTGTATGTTGTAGTCATTAAGGTGCCCATCCAATCGTTTTTTGAAATTATTGATGCCCCCCACTGCTTGTGGAAGAGAATTCCACATCCTTACCGCTCTTACAGTAAAGAACCCTCTACGCAGTTTAAGGTTAAACTGCTTTTCTTCTAATTTTACTGAATGGCCCTGAGTCTTCTTAAATTCCCTTTCACTGAAAAGTTTTTTCCCTATGCTAGGGCCACCAGTATGATATTTGTACATTGATATCATATCCCCTCTCAACAGTGGCGGGCCGGCCATAGAGGGCGCATGGGCGCCGCCTCACCTATCCATGCATCCGGCCCCCTGACCTACATATCAGTGGAGCCTTACCATGGATTCCAGTGCGGCAGGGTGTTTTTTTTGAAACACCTGATTAGAGCCAGAGGCTCTAATAGGCTCCAAAAAAGGTTGAGCTTGGAGCGCAGAGCATTGCGCTCCGAGCCCACCCAGTTGTGTGACCATAGCGAATGCATTCTTACTATTATCACACAGTTCCTCCCCGCCAATCAGGAGGCAGGTCTGGGGGACCTGTTTCCTGATTGACCAAAGCGCCAGGAGATCCTATTGGATGCCTAGCGCTTTGGTGGAAGACACGGTGGAGGAAGCTGGAGGAGCGGACACCGGAACCGATGCGGCCGCTGCCCGCACTCTAGGAGAGGACACCACAGCCCCACTACACGAGTGGACCACCCGCGGGGGGGGGTGGGGTGCTGTGCCACGTCATCGGGGGGGGTGTTGTTTGTTTGCTGCCTCCCCAAAGAAGAACCCACCAGCCACCACTGCCTCTCAAGCGTCTCCTCTCCAGAGAGAATAAGTTCAATGTGGTAAGGGGGCAGCACTGCCCCCTTACCACATACTACTGTTTATTGTCGCCAACAATATTATACTAGCTGCTATCTGTTAGGACCTTTATTTCAGCCTAAGCGCAATAGATTCGTAATTTCAATAAGTTCAATGCTTGCAGTCTTTCCCCATAGCTGAGATCCTCCAGACCCTTTATTAACTTTGTTGCCCTTCTCTGGACTCTCTCCAGTTCCAGTACATCTCTCCTGAGGACTGGTGCCCAGAACTGGACAGCATACTCCAGGTGCAGCCGGACCAGAGTCTTGTAGAGCGGGAGAATTATCGTTTTATCTCTGGAGTTGATCCCCCTTTTAATGCCAATATTCTGTTTGCTTTATTAGCAGCAGCTTGGCATTGCATGCCATTGCTGAGCCTATCATCTACTAGGACCCCCAGGTCCTTTTCCATCCTAGATTCCCCCAGAGGTTCTCCCCCCAGTGTATAGATTGCATTCATATTTTTGCCACCCAAATGCATTATTTTACATTTTTCTACATTGAACCTCATTTGCCATGTAGTCGCCCACCCCATTAATTTGTTCTTTTTGCAAGGTTTCCACATCCTGCGGGGAAGTTATTGCCCTGCTTAGCTTAGTATCGTCTGCAAATACAGAGATTGAACTGTTTATCCCATCCTCCAGGTCGTTTATAAACAAATTAAATAGGATTGGTCTCAGCACAGAACCCTGGGGAACCCCACTACCCACCCCTGACCATTCCGAGTACTCCCCATTTATCACCACCCTCTGAACACGCCCTTGTAGCCAGTTTTCAATCCATGTACTCACCCTATGGTCCATGCCAACGGACCTTATTTTGTACAGTAAACATTTATGGGGAACTGTGTCAAATGCTTTTGCAAAATCCAGATACACCACGTCTACGGGCCTTCCTTTATCTAGATGGCAACTCACCTTCTCATAGAAGGTTAATAGATTGGTTTGGCAAGAACGATTCTTCATGAATCCATGCTGATTACTGCTAATGATATCGTTCTTATTACTAAAATCTTGTATATAGTCCCTTATCATCCCCTCCAAGAGTTTACATACTATTGATGTTAGGCTAACTGGTCTGTAATTCCCAGGGATGTTTTTTGGGCCCTTTTTAAATATTGGTGCTACATTGGCTTTTCTCCAATCAGCTGGTACCATTCCAGTCAATAGACTGTCTGTAAAAATTAGGAACAACGGTCTGGCAATCACCTGACTGAGTTCCCTAAGTACCCTCGGATGCAAGCCATCTGGTCCCGGTGATTTATTAATGTTAAGTTTCTCAAGTCTAATTTTAATTCCGTCCTCTGTTAACCATGGAGGTGCTTCCTGTGTTGTGTCATGAGGATAAACACTGCAGTTTTGGTTACTGAAGCCCCCCGATTCACTCGTGAAGACTGAGGAGAAGAATAAATTCAATACCTTTGCCATCTCCCCATCCTTTGTAACCAGATGTCCTTCCTCATTCTTTATGGGGCCAATATGGTCTGTCCTCCCTTTTTTACTGTTTACATACTTAAAGAATTTCTTGGGATTTTTTTTGCTCTCCTCCGCTATGTGTCTTTCATGTTCTATGTTAGCCGTCCTAATTGCACCCTTACATTTCTTATTGCATTCTTTATAAAGTCTGAATGCTGAGGATGATCCCTCAACCTTGTATTTTTTGAAGGCCTTCTCCTTTGCTTTTATATGCATTTTTACATTGGAGTTAAGCCATCCAGGATTTTTGTTCGCTCTTTTAAATTTATTACCCAATGGGATACATTGGCAAATGCCCTTATTTAATATGCTCTTAAAGCAAACCCATCTCTCCTCCGTATTCTTTGTTCCTAATATTTTATCCCAATTTATGCCTTTTAGCAAGGTTTGTAGTTTAGGGAAGTTGGCTCTTTTGAAATTCAGTGTCTTTGTGTTCCCTTCATGTTTCCTATTTGTGTGATTTATACTGAAACTAATTGACCTGTGATCGCTGTTACCTAAATTGCCCCGTATTTCCACATCTGTGATCAGGTCTGTATTGTTGGTAATCAGTAGATCCAGTAATGTTTTATTTCTAGTTGGTGCGTCTACCATCTGACCCATAAAATTGTCCTGCAAGACATTAAGGAACTGGCGAGCCTTAAATGAATGCGCGGTTCCCTCCGCCCAGTCTATGTCTGGATAATTAAAATCCCCCATTATGATAACACTTCCCATCCTTGCTGTTAATCCAATTTGTGATTGTAGATCCGTCTCCACTTCCTCCCTCAGGTTAGGGGGCCTATAGCATACTCCCAGTATTATTTTCCCCTTAGCTTCATCCCTTTGGAGCTCTACCCATAAGGATTCCACCTCCTCTCTAGCTCTCTCAGTGATGTCATCTCTCACATTCGCTTGTACATTATTCTTGATATATAGGCATACCCCTCCCCTTTTTTACCCTCTCTATCCTTGCGGTATAGGGTATACCCTTGAATGTTTGCCAGCCAATCATGAGAGCTGTTGAACCAGGTCTCTGAAATTCCCACAAAATCCAAATCCTCCTTGGACAACAGTATCTCTAGTTCACCCATCTTGTCCGCCATGCTCCTGGCATTGGTGAACATGCCACATAGTTTAGACCGGTCGCATATTGTCCTCGTATTGGGTGTTTCAAAATTGCAACTAGGACTTGTTACTATACTCACCTTGTGTTTTTGTGCTTTGGTTAACCTACCACTAATGCCCCCAATAATACCCTCTGGAATATCTTCCGCGCTGGCTATCACTGTCTCTGGACCCTCCCCCCCATCGCCTAGTTTAAAAACCCCTCTAACTTTTTGGCCATCTTCATTTTCAGCAGATCTGCACCCTCCTCATTTAGGTGCAGTCCGTCCCTTCTATAGTACCGGTTACCGACTGAGAAGTCGGCCCAGTCCTCCAGGAACCCAAACCCCTCCTTACTACACCAGCTCTTCAGCCACTTGTTTACTTCCATACACCGTTACCACCCAAACATCGTTTACATTTGCGGGCACGACTTACGTATGCGTTTTCTTTGCTGCCCGAGCATGCCGGGACGGGGGCGCTTTAAAAATTTTATTTTTTTTTCTTATTTATTTTATTTATGTTTATTTTTTTTACATTGCCCGTTTAAAAAAAAAAATTTGATCACTTTTATTGCTGTCACAAGGAATGTACACATTCCTTGTGACAGTAATAGGTGGTAACAGGTCCTCTTTATGGAGGAATCGGGGGTCTAAAAGACCCCCATATCCCTCCTTTGCACTTAAAAGTATTCAGATCGCCAAAAAACTGCGATTCTGAATATTGTCATTTTTTTTTAAACCGGCAGTGACGTCGTGGTTTCGCTTCCAGGATTTTCACATAGGAGACTCAATCAAAACCGTTTCCCACTTTGTTCCAGTCTCACCCTAGCCAGCGGAAGTCCCGGATCGTGGATCAGGTCTCCCGGTGCAGCTGCAGGCATCACCCCTGTATAACCCCTTCATGCCGTGAACGCAAATTTGCGTACGGTCGGCGTGAAGGGGTTAATATTACATTGTATATCCCTGTATGTTGTAGTCATTAAGGTGCCCATCCAATCGTTTTATGAAATTATTGATGCCCCCCCGCTGATATCACTGCTTGTGGAAGAGAATTCCACATCCTTACCGCTCTTACAGTAAAGAACCCTCTACGCAGTTTAAGGTTAAACTGCTTTTCTTCTAATTTTACTGAATGGCCCTGAGTCTTCTTAAATTCCCTTTCACTGAAAAGTTTTTTTGTACATTGATATCATATCCCCTCTCAACAGTGGCGGGCCGGCCATAGAGGGCGCACGGGCGCCGCCTCACCTATCCATGCATCCGGCCCCCTGACCTACATATCAGTGGAGCCTTACCATGGATTCCAGTGCGGCAGGGTGTTTTTTTTGAAACACCTGATTAGAGCCAGAGGCTCTAATAGGCTCCAAAAAAGGTTGAGCTTGGAGCACAGATCATTGCGCTCCAAGCCCACCCAGTTGTGTGACCATAGCGAATGCATTCTCACTATTATCACACAGTTCCTCCCCGCCAATCAGGAGGCAGGTCTGGGAGACCTGTTTCCTGATTGACCAAAGCGCCAGGAGATCCTATTGGATGCCTAGCGCTTTGGCGGAAGACACGGCGGAGGAAGCTGGAGGAGCGGACACCGGAACTGATGCGGCCGCTGCCCTCACTCTAGGAGAGGACACCACAGCCCTGCTACACGAGTGGACCACCCCACCCATGGGGGTGGGGTGCTGTGCCACGCCATCGGGGGGGGGGGGTGTTGTTTGTTTGCTGCCTCACCCAAAGAAGAACCCACCAGCCGCCACTGCCTCTCAAGCGTCTCCTCTCCAGAGAGAATAAGTTCAATGTGGTAAGGGTGCAGCGCTGCCCCCTTACCACATACTACTGTTTATTGTCGCCAACAATATTATGCTAGCTGCTATCTGTTAGGACCTTTATTTCAGCCTAAGCGCAATAGATTCGTAATTTCAATAAGTTCAATGCTTGCAGTCTTTCCCCATAGCTGAGATCCTCCAGACCCTTTATTAACTTTGTTGCCCTTCTCTGGACTCTCTCCAGTTCCAGTACATCTCTCCTGAGGACTGGTGCCCAGAACTGGACGGCATACTCCAGGTGCGGCCGGACCAGAGTCTTGTAGGGCGGGAGAATTATCGTTTTATCTCTTGCGTTAATCCCCTTTTTAATGCATGCCAATATTCCGTTTGCTTTGTTGGCAGCAGCTTGGCATTGCATGCCATTGCTGAGCCTATCATCTACTAGGACCCCCAGGTCCTTTTCTATCCTAGATTCCCCCAGAGGTTCTCCCCCCAGTGTATAGATTGCATTCATATTTTTGCCACCCAAATGCATTATTTTACATTTTTCTACATTAAACCTCATCTGCCATGTAGTTGCCCACCCCATTAATTTGTTCAGATCTTTTTGTAAGGTTTCCACATCCTGCGCAGAATTTATTGTCCTGCTTAAATTTGTATCGTCCGCAAATACTGAGATTGAACTGTTTATCCCAACCTCCAGGTCGTTTCTGAATAAAGTAAACAGGATTGGTCCCGGGACGGAACCCTGGGGGACCCCACTTTCCACACCAGACCATCCCGAGTATTTCCCGTTTATCACCACCCCCTGAACTCGCCCTTGTAGCCAGTTTTCAATCCATGTACTCACCCTATGGTCCATGCCAACGCACCTTACTTTGTACAGTAATCGTTTGTGGTGAACTGTGTCAAATGCTTTTGCAAAATCCAGATACACCACGTCTACGGGCCTTCCTTTATCTAGGTGGCAACTCACCTTCTCATAGAGGGTTAATAGATTGGTTTGGCAAGAACGATTCTTCATGAATCCATGCTGATTACTGCTAATGATACCGTTTTCATTACTAAAATCTTGTATATAGTCCCTTATCATCCCCTCCAAGAGTTTAAAGACTTGCAGGGTTGACGGTGCAACTTCAAGTGACGAGGGGTCATCAACATGGGAGTAGAGTCAAAATGTGGTGGGGAGAAAATGATCTACCCAAGCCTGCCAAATCCTAGTGAATCATGTAACATTATCACAAAGAACAACCTCGACCTTGGCATGGACCATAGCCAACGTTACTCTATTTTTAACCTCAACCAGGTTCAGCTTGGAAGATTTCCAGGAGTGGGCGATAGTTTGTTTAGCAGCCGTTGTTAGACACTCGCTGTTCGTATAAATAGACCACATAGGTCTACAGACGAATAATCTTGCCTAATTCCTAATGGACGCAAACTGTCTCAGCAACCCATTATGGGACCCATGTTATCTCCTCTGGAGTCAGTGATTCACCTGAAACAGTTTAATCGAAAATTGTTGCACTTCCTTATGATAAAGCATGGACACAGCTGTGTAATGAACGATGCTCATAGGGTTCAAAGAGAGTGCAGAATGCCAGAATACGGTGTGGTGCCGTATGAGAACCCAGGAGATCTGGGCATCAATTACGGGATTTGTTGAATGGAATTTTTCATGTTGCAAGACAACAATCCCTGGCACTGTATGACTGCGATTCTGGGGGTTATTTTAATGACTTAATACTCCTTGCAGCATTAAGAAGAATTGCACATCTTGTTTGTTTTCTACGGTGAGAATAAACCTATAGATTTTTATAAAAAAATTATGTGTTCTTCATCAGATGCCTTTTCAAGCAAACACACCAAGGGAGATGGCCAGTGGCGGCCCGCTCATGCAGGGGGCACAGGGACGCCGCCCCCCTAATCCATGCGCCCGGCCCCTAATCTACATGCAAGCAAGGAGTAGCAATTATATCATGGGTAAGGCAGCCGCTCCATCCCTATTAAATTATTGAAAATATATCTCCCATGGGACTTTGTTGCAGCAATAGAAATCGCACAATAGAAATATATATATAAACAAAATAGAAAATCTTTATTGAACAATGAATTAAAAAGTAGCTGATCTATACAATTCACGTGCTATTCTGTAAAATATTTCCTGCTAACCTCACAGGGAGCAGGGATACATTTTATGAAAGATTAAAATGAATTGCATAGCCACCAAATCAACCCAACGCGTTTCAACTTATACAAAGTCTTCTTCAGGGGATAGGAAGGTGGAAGCAATCGCAAAGTGGACATGACCAGGTGTCCAGACCAGCAGAGATAGCTGGTGGTGCATACTGTTTAAGTCTCAGCCTGAAATGGGCTCCAAGTCCCACAGAGGATCTGTGGTCATCAGAGGGAGGCAACTGAGGCAGGCATGTTGGCTGGTTCAAAAATAGGTGACCATATGAGAATGGACTGGATGGTCCAAAAAACAAGGGGAAGAGAAAACCCCCTTAAGAAGGTCTGGACCCCAGCACCTAATCTACATGTAGAGTTCCGGACGCATGGATTCCAATGTTTGGAATTGGCTTCAAAAAGGGTGGGCTTGAGGCGCAGTGGATGGAGCCCACCCAGTTGTGTGACAATTACCATTCACTAATGTCTTCCTGTTTCTCCTCCCGGCCAATCAGGAAGCGGGTCCTGAGACCTGGTTGGCAGGGAGTTCATTCATTTACGAATGAACGCAGTGAGTGATCGGTACCGATCGCTCATTGGGGTTTATTTACTAAAGCTGGAGAGTGCTAAATCAGTCACACTTCTGCAGAGAAACCAATCAGCTTCTAATCTCAGCTTGTTCAATTAAGCTTTGGCAATAAAACCTGGATGCTGATATTTTTTATGCAGACGTGAGAGTGATTTTGCTCTCTGGGGCTGGTAAATAGGACATATCTACGCCCCCCCCCCCCCCCCCCCAATCCTGAAACCGATTCCCCTGTGTGCCCTAAGCAGCTGCCGGTGGAAGAGGAGGTGAGAGAAGCTGGCAGCACTGTGACGGGGGGGGGGGGGGCACACAGGGGGGACCCGGAGCAGGGAGTGAGGGCACAGATACTTGAATGGATACAGAGGGAGGGAGAGGAGAGGAAGCCAGCAGGGCTGCAGGGGGAACTGGAAGAGGAGCAATAAAGCAATACAGCCATCCCTCCTGCTCACAGGTGCCCAGGCCCCCCCTTTGAACTGATGGGGCCCCCGGACCAGGAGGGTCAGCTGTGCTGCCTTATTAGCGGCCCTGGGTGTCAGGGTGTTAGGATCAGTGCATTTTAAGTAGGAAAAAAACAAAACCAAATGTGTACTATTGTGTCTGGGTCCTACTACGGATACAAGAACAAATATCACATACATGTGTGTTATCACCTCAATCGGCAGGAGTAGTATCATTTATTTTGCAGGTGATGAGCCACAGTAATGGTGTAAAAATAGACATCTAAATTTAAAAAATGTATAATTTTGTACTATTTTGAGCCAGTTTTTTCTGTAATAAACAAAACAAAATCAGGAGATATCCGTTACATATACCACTAAATTAAAACCCAATCTGTCCAGAAAAATACACCTGCATGCATTAGGTAGTTGTAACCAGGGGCGGCCCATCGATTAAGGGCCCCCCCCATCCATCGCCGCCCCCCCGTCCATCGCCGCCCCCCCCCATCCATGCCTCCGAACCCTTTCAGGACACCGGCGCATTGGATTCCAATGCAGAGGGGCTGTTTCTTTAGGCTCTAATAGGCTTCAATAGAGGGTGGGCTCGGGTCGCAGAAAGTGCGCTCCGAGCCCACCTAGGTGTGTTACAACAGCGAATGAATATTCACTGTTGTAACACTGATCCTCCTCCTGGCCAATCAGGAAGCTGGTTTTGACACCGGTCACCCGGTTGGCTGAAAGAATAGGCGATCCTATTGGATGCCTAAGTTGAGGAGGGGAGGAGCTGGAAGCCGAGATGGAGGAGAGGACACAGAGCAACTGCACCACGCTGCCTGCTGCCTGCCACCCGCTGCTGCCGATGGGGTAAGTGGACCGACCAACAAACAGCGGTGGGGTAGGTTGGTGACTTGCCCCCCCCCCCCCCCAAAAAAAAAACACCGGCTGCCACTGGTTGTAACGATATGTATAGTTTTACAAACGGATGTCGGAGTTGTAAAATTGGACATTAAAGAATAACCCCACTTTTGTTGAGAAAAAAAATGTTCCCCTCTGGGTGATCTCTGTACATTGCAAGGATTTTAAACTTTGTTGCAGATTCCCACGTTTTGTTATTTTGAAGAAATTGCTGTTTCTCCATGTGCAGAGTTTGTTTCTCTGTGTCCATGTGCAGAGAAAATGTGAATGGGAATGATATTATCAACATCAATCAGCTGCTGCACCTGCAGGGCTGTAATGAGGTAAGTGCCAGGGTCAGCATTCCTTTAGACATGATTTCCTTTTGAGAGTATCTCACCAAAAATATTTTTTTTTTTGTTGCAGGGGATGTCAAAAATCTAACTTGTATCTTAGCACAGACTTCTGGGAAAATTTGTGAGCCAATCACAGAAGCAGGAAATTACATATCTGGGGGGGCTTGTATTCTGCATACAGAAAGCCTCCAGGTTGCCGTATTGCATTGTACTGAAAACTACAGCGCTGCACATTGAAACGGAAAGGTCATTTTTAACCACTTGCTTACTGGGCACTTAAACCCCCTTCCTGCCCAGACCAATTTTCAGCTTTTAGCGCTGTCACTCTTTGAATGACAATTACTCAGTCATGCTACACTGTACCCAAATTAAATTTTTATCATTTTTTTCACACAGACATTTGCTGCTGTTATTTTTATTTTTAGCTAAATAAAACAAAAAGGGACCAACATTTTTTTTAAAAAAACAAAACTGTTTCATAGTTTGTTATAAAATTTTGAAAACAGGCAATTTTTCTCCTTCACTGATGTGCGCTGATGAGGCTGCACTGATGAGCACTGATAGGTGGCACTGATAAGGTGGCACTAATGGGCACTGATAGGTGGCACTGATAAGCACCGATGAGGCGGCGCTGATAGGTGGCACTGAGAGATGGCTCTGATGGGTGGCACTGATAGGTGGCACTGAGAGATGGCTCTGATGGGTGGCACTGATAGGTGGCACTGATGGGCACTGATGATCACTGATGGGCACTGGTAGGTGACACTGATAGGCAGCACTGATCTGTGGCAGTGATTATTAGACACTGATGGATATTGATTGGCAGTACTGGTGGGCATTGATGGGTGGCACTGTGGGCATTGGTAGGTGGCACTGGTGGGTACTGATAGGTGGCACTGTGGGCACTGGTAGGTGGCACTGGTGGGTACTGATAGGTGGCACTGGTAGGTGGCACAGTGGGCACTGCCAGGTGACACTGGTGGGCACAGCCATGGCTTTCTGAGTGAGGGGCCGATGTCCCTCTGACAGAAGCAGCGATTGGCTTTTTTCCCCCCTCACGCTGACAGCTTACCGAGTTTCTGTTTAGATTACGTGATCAGCCGTCATTGGCTGACAGCTGATCACGTGGTAAAGGGACGGCATCCACCCCTTACTCAGTTCTGTGATCAGCCGACTCTCGTAGACCCGATGATCACAGAGCGCGCCGCGCGTGACCAGCAAGGGTCGCGCAGACAGCGCTTGCTCGAGAGGACGTCCATGGATGCCCTCCCAGCAATTAAGGCCTGCGCTGCCGCCATCTTTCGGATATATAGCGCGGGCGGCAAGTAGTTAATAATGACTTGTGTAGCAATTGTATATGCTATAATGTTTTTATTTTAATGTTTTTTCCCCACAAAAGTGGAGTTACCCTTTAAGGTTTGTTTTGACCTTGGTTATGAAGGGTTAATATATGAGCCCGCCCCCCTCCCCTTGGTGAAGGTGCTTTTCTAGGATCATTTTTGCAGTGTAGAATTCCTCCTCCTGTGTCTTGCCTGGTCTGCGGCATTTAACACCAGCAGAACATAATGACTCGGTCCTCTCGGGGGGACCGCGCTGTCACAATATCATCCTTAATATTTATGACATTCTTGCAGAACAGAACGCTGAGCAGAAACCGCTCTTTAAACTGACGCTGAGATAATGAAAAGCAGTCGGGAGCCATCTGCTTCCAGCACACCGCAGGTCGTCTCACCGAATCGAAGATCTGGCGTTTCCAGGCGTGTAATCCGTGTCCGCTTGCTTGTCATCAGCATGGTCGCTCACGTGCGTTCTGCAAGAGAAAGAGCCCGGAGGAAGTTAAAAGCGACACCAAGAAAAAAAAAAGAAATCTCCGCTTGAGGACGCTCTCCACCTGAACCGACTTCCACTGCACATTATCAGGTGCTGAGCCTGTTCATTTCACTCTTGGTAATAGACGTAAGAAATTCTTATGTCTATTAACCACTTGACCTCCAGAAGATTTACCCCCCCCCTTCATGACCAGGCAATTTTTTGACATACAGCACTGCGTTACTTTAAGGCTACTTTCACACTGAGGCGCTTTACAGGCGCTATACCCTAAAAATAACACCTGCAAAGCGCCTGTAAAGTGCCTCTCCTGTCTCTCCAGTGTGAAAGCCCGAGTGCTTTCACACTGGAGCGGTGCGCTGGCAGGACGCCATAAATAAAAGTCCTGCGAGCAGCATCTTTGAGGCGCTTTAGGAGTGGTGAATACATCACTCCTAAGGTCCCTTTCACACTGGGGCGGCGCTTTACCGTCGTTTTAGCGGCGGTATTTGGCCACTAGCGGTTGACCCTTTTTTCGCCCGCTAGCGGGGGGATTAAAAGCGCCGCTAAAATGTCAGTAAAGCGCCGCTACAAGTAGCGGCGCTATACCGCCAATGCCCCCCAACGCCCCAGTGTGAAAGTGCTCTAACTGACAATTACACGGTCGTGCAACGCTGTACCCAAATAACATTTACGTCCTCTTTTTTTCCCACAAAGCAGCGCTTTTTTCGGCCGCTAGCGGGGGTTAAAAGCGCTCCTGAAATTGACGTCCTTTTTTCCCACAAATAGAGCTTTCTTTTTGTTGCTATTTGATCACCTCTGCGTTTTTGTTTTTTTTTCTCGCTATGAACAAAAAAAAAGACAGACAATTTTGAACAAAAAAAACAATATTTTTTTCTCTTGTTGCTGGGGGTTCTATTATTGTTGGGGGTGTCTATTATTGCGGGGGATCTGTTTTTGCTTTGGGGGGCTATAGTCGCGGGCTGTGTGGGGATCCATGTTATTCCTTATCTTATTATAATTACCAAATTCCATACAGATTACTTATCACCACAAAATTATACTTGGTTCTGTTTTCTTTAAAAGAGGTGGTGCTGTGAGGTGAGTAGGGGGTGGAGACAAGGGAAGGTGCTCAGAGGTGGGTAGGGGGCGGAGACAAGGGAGGTTGCTCAGAGGTGGGTAGGGGGCGGAGACAAGGGAAGGTGCTCAGAGGTGGTTAGGTGGCGGAGACAAGGGAAGGTGCTCAGAGGTGGTTAGGTGGCGGAGACAAGGGAAGGTGCTCAGAGGTGGGTAGGGGGCGGAGACAAGGGAAGGTGCTCAGAGGTGGTTAGGTGGCGGAGACAAGGGAAGGTGCTCAGAGGTGGGTAGGGGGCGGAGACAAGGGAAGGTGCTCAGAGGTGGGTAGGGGGCGGAGACAAGGGAAGGTGCTCAGAGGTGGGTAGGGGGCGGAGACAAGGGGAGTCTTGGCAGAGGGGAGTTCCTGCACCTATTCTCTGAGAAAAAAGCCCTGGGTGAAAGTCACATTTACTGCTGCTTAATAAAGAAATATTAATAATTACTTTTAATCACTGTCACAATGTCACCTAAAAAAAATACTTCAACACTGTGCCCAAATACAATTTTTATAATTTTTTAAAACATTTTTAATTAATAATAATAAAATAATAATAATAATAATAATAATAATAATAATAATAATAATAATATATAAATATTAAATATTAATAAATATAAATAATAATAATAAAATAATACATTTTATTTATTTATTTATTTATTTTTATAGAGCTTTCTTTTGGTGGTATTAAATCACCATTGTGGGATTTTTTTTATATATTTTTTTTTTGCTATATAAATGAAAAAAAAATTAAAAAACATGTTTTTCTAAGTTTCAGTTATAACATTTTGAAAATGAATAATCTTTCTTCATAAATGTAGCCAAATTGTATTCTGCTACATTTCTTTGATAAAAATAACCCAAATCAGTGTACATTATTTAGTTGGTGTGAAAGTTATAGAGTCCACAAACAATGGGATATATATCTGAAAATTGATCATTCAGTACTGACGGCCGATTTAATTTCTTAACCACTTCAGCCACGGAAGATTTTACCCCTTTCCTGACCAGAGCACTTTTTACAATTAAAAAATGATTAAAGCGACGCAGAGCACTGCATCATTTTAACTGACAATTGCGCGGTCGTGCAACGCCGTACCCAAGTGAAATTTGCTTCCTTTTTTCCCCACAAATAGAGTTTTCCTTTGGTGGTATTTGATCACCTCTGCGGTTTTTATTTTTTGCGCTATAAACAAAAAAAAAGCGTAAATTTTGAAAAAAAAATCTATATTTTTATAAAGACATCCAATAAAAAAATATGAAAAAAAAATATCATTTTTTTGCTATAATAAATATCCCCAAATTAAAAAAACAAATACAAATTTCTTCATCAGTTTATTCCAATATATATTCTTCTACATATATTTGGTAAAATGAATCGCAATGAGCGTATATTGTTTGGTTTGTGCAAAAGTTATAGCGTCTACAAACTATGGGAAAGATTTATTGCCATTTTTATGGCATTTTTATTATTATTATTTTTTTAATAGTAACGGCGGTGATCTGCGATTTTTGCAACATTTGACACATTTTTGGGACCATTGACATTTATACAGCGATCAGTGCTATAAATATGCACTGATTACTGTATAAATGTCACTGGCAGGGAAGGGGTTAACACTAGGGGGCGATCAAGGGGTTATGTGTGTCCTAGGGAGTGATTCTAACTGTAGGGGGGGATGGGATCACTAGAACATGACAGAGATCACTGCTCCCGATGACAGGGAGCAGTAGATCTCTGTCATGTTGCTAGGCAGAACAGGGAAATGCCTTGTTTACATAGGCACCTCCCCGTTCTGCCTCTCACTGATGCGATCGCGGGGTTAACTGTGTGTTCCCTCAGTGTGTTCTAACTGTATGGGGATGGGACTGACTAGGTGAGGAGATATATATCGTCGTTCCTAATTAGTAGGAACAAACGACATGTCTCCTCTGCCCTGACAGCACAGGGATTTGTGTGTTTAAAGGAGCCATTTTGTCCCTGTAAAAAGACATGAGCAGGTCAGGAACTGGTTATAAAGACCCTCAAATGTCAGGAAAGTACAAATCCCCCCCCCCCCCCAAATTATTCCTTTTTGTAAAGTAGACACCCAAAGGTATTTAGTAAGAGGCATGGTGAGTTTTTTGAAGTTGTAATTTTTTGTCACAGTTTTTTGAAAAATTATGAAAAAATTTAAAACAACTACTTAAACCCTTAATGCCTGAAGGTTAAATAAACCTTAAAGCCTAAGTTTAGGTTTTTTTTTTTAATCAGCACAAGGGACAGTGCTTACATTGAATGAAAAGTGTCCCTTGTGCTGCTGGCTGCTCTCTTATCTTCCATCTTCTGGTCCCCCACCATACCCCTGCAGCGGTAGGGGTTAATACCATCGACCAGTGGCGGTTGGTGGTTTTTGTTTGGGGGTGGGGCGGCAAACAACCACCCCCCCTCCGCGGCATCGGCGGGCACAGCGGGCGTGGATTGGGCATCGGCAGACACATCGGGAAGCAGTGGGGATCAGGCATTGGCGGGCAGCGGGAGCGGATCAGGCATTGGCAGGCACATCGGGCAGCGGCGCGGATCGGGCATATCGGGCAATGGCAGGGATCAGGCATCGGCAGACAAATCGGGTAGCGGCGGGGATCGGGGCATCGGCGGACATCCGGCAGCGGCTCCTGTGTCTTCTCCTCCTCGCCTCCGCCGTGCATCTCCCTACCTCCTTCTAGGCGTCCAATAGGATCGCCTGTCCTTTCAGCCAATCGGGTGACGGGTATCAGACCAACTTCCCGATTGGACGGGAGAAGGATCAGTGTTGCAACAGCAAATATTTACAACAACTAGGTGGGCTCCAGACGCAATGCTCTGCGACCCAAGCCCACCCTATTCTGAAGCCTATTAGAGCCTCTGGCTTAAAAAAAAACACCCACCCCGCCCAACACCGCTATAGGAATTCATGCGCCCAGTGTCCTGAAAAGGGCAGGGCACATGAATAGGGAGGGCGGCGGGGGTGGATAGAGGAGGCGGAGCCCGTGCACCCACAATGGACGGGCCACCCCCTGCCATCGACTGGACCTGTTATAGGCATACGCTCAACCTTTCAGCCCCCCTCCTCCATTCATAGCTTTTATCAATGAAATGCACTTCTCACGGGCCTTCACAGTGATCATGTGATTGAGCACTTGTCCCTCCCCCCCCAGCTTCCGATCATTAGGACAAGTGCCGGAGCTGTCGGTGACAGTTCAGTCTCTGTGCTAAGCTCCCAGCACAAAGGCTGCAGCTCACCTATGCGTCGCCCCCCCCCCCCCTTCTGTTTTAACCTGGTGATCTGGCCAGTAAGTCTGTTATTTTTCAACTTCTGTGCAAATTATTTTCACACACACTACCCCTGATCTACTCATTTGCTGTATCAGATCACGCCTAGTGTGATCAGAGCATTATTCAATGGTCTATTCATTTTTACAACCTCCAAGTTGTCCAGTAAGTATGTCAATTACAGGCTTGAGATAAACCATTCACCACTGACAGGGGTGCTTATATTGGTCAGCTTTTATTTACTTATCATATGTAAAACCTTTATCACAAAATCATTATTCCAAAAAAAAAAAAAAAGTTGAGCTGGAGTTTAGCTTTAATTTGTTAGTCAAGTCCATTTAAATCTGTTAGTCCATCTAACACTCCCCTCCCCCCAAACTAACAACGCTGCTGTCCAAAGGTGTCTCCCTTTCTGTTCCATCCAGAGTATATCTGTCATCACACAATGCAGAGCACAGAGCCACAGAGTGGCAGGAAAGGACACCCCCCCCCCTCTGCACACTCTCATAGGGAAACATACTGAGGCTGTCAATCACCTGATGTGTGCTGGAGGGAGTGGTAAGGTGTTGGCGGCTTCAATGCACAGGGAAAACACAAGTAGTGGAAGGCTTGATGTGTCTGGGGTTCCAGGAACACACCGGAGCTGGAAGATTGGATATAGCTGAAGTGCACAGGAACACACTGGAGCTGGAAGACTGGTTGTGTCTGGGGTGCACAGGAACACTTTGGAGCTGGAAGACTGGTTGTGTCTGGGGTGCACAGGAACACACTGGAGCTGGAAGACTGGTTGTGTCTGGGGTGCACAGGAACACTTTAGAGCTGGAAGACTGGTTGTGTCTGGGGTGCACAGGAATACACTGGAGCTGGAAGACTGGTTGTGTCTGGGGTGCACAGGAACACACTGGAGCTGGAACACACTGGAGCTGGAAGATTGGTTGTGTCTGGAGTGCACAGGAACACACCGGAGCTGAAAGACTGGTTGTGTCTGGGGTGCACAGGAACACTTTGGAGCTGGAAGACTGGTTGTGTCTGGGGTGCACATGAATACACCAGAGCTAGAAGACTGGTTGTGTCTGGGGTGCACATGAATACACCAGAGCTAGAAGACTGGTTGTGTCTGGGGTGCACAGGAATACACTGGAGCTGGAAGACTGATTGTGTCTGGGGTGCACAGGAACACACCGGAGCTGGAAGACTGGTTGTGTCTGGGGTGCACAGGAATACACCGGAGCTGGAAGACTGATTGTGTCTGGGGTGCACAGGAACACACCGGAGCTGGAAGACTGGTTGTGTCTGGGGTGCACAGGAACACTTTGGAGCTGGAAGACTGGTTGTGTCTGGGGTGCACAGGAACATACTGGAGCTGGAAGATTGGTTGTGTCTGGAGTGCACAGGAATACACTGGAGCTGGAAGACTGGTTGTGTCTGGGGTGCACAGGAATACACTGGAGCTGGAAGACTGGTTGTGTCTGGGGTGCACAGGAACATACTGGAGCTGGAAGACTGGTTGTGTCTGGGGTGCACAGGAATACACCAGAGCTAGAAGACTGGTTGTGTCTGGGGTGCACAGGAATACACTGGAGCTGGAAGACTGGTTGTGTCTGGGGTGCACAGGAACTGACTAGAGCTGGAAGACTGGTTGTGTCTGGAGTGCACAGGAGCACACTAGAGCTGGAAGACTGGATGTGTCTGGGGTGCACAGGAACACACTAGAGCTGGAAGACTGGTTGTGTCTGGAGTGCACAGGAACACACTGGAGCTGGAAGACTGGTTGTGTCTGGAGTGCACAGGAACACTTTGGAGCTGGAAGACTGGATGTGTCTGGGGTGCACAGGAACACACTAGAGCTGGAAGACTGGATGTGTCTGGAGTGCACAGGAACACACTGGAGCTGGAAGACTGGTTGTGTCTGGAGTGTACAGGAACACACCGGAGCTGGAAGGCTGGTTGTGTCTGGAGTGCACAGGAACACTTTGGAGCTGGAAGGCTGGTTGTGTCTGGGGTGCACAGGAACACACTGAAGCTGATAAACTGGTTGTGTCTGGGGTTCACAGGAATACACTGGAGCTGGAAGACTGGTTGTGTCTGGTGTTCACAGGAATACACTGGAGCTGGAAGACTGGTTGTGTCTGGGGTGCACAGGAACACACTGGAGCTGGAAGACTGGTTGTGTCTGGAGTGCACAGGAACACTTTGGAGCTGGAAGACTGGTTGTGTCTGGAGTGCACAGGAACACACTGGAGCTGAAAGACTGGTTGTATTTGGAGTGCACAGGAACACACCGGAGCTGGAAGACTGGTTGTATCTGGGGTGCACAGGAACACACTGGAGCTGGAAGACTGGTTGTGTCTGGGGTGCACAGGAACACACTGGAGCTGGAAGACTGGTTGTGTCTGGGGTGCACAGGAACACTTTGGAGCTGGAAGATTGGATGTGGCTGTGGCACACAGGAACACATGGAAGCACATGGAAGCTGGAAGTCTGGATGCAGCTGGAGTGCACAGGAACACACTGGAGCTGGAAAACTGGATGTGGCTGTGGTGCACAGGAATACACTGAAGCTGAAATATTGGACGTGGCTTGGGTACACAATAACACACCTGAGCTGAATGACTGGATGTGTCTGGGGATCCATGTATGGCCAGCTTTACTCTGTGAGTGTAGGGTCACTGTAAAGATGTCTACAGACACCAAAGCCCATCTGTATGACTTGACGTCAAATCAGCTGGAATAAGGAGCACTCCCAACATACAGGGTTTACCACCTGCACGAATAGGCCTTCCAGAGCCTACTATTTCCTTTAGGAATGCTGGCCATATGTAATTGTTACCTAATGTAAAAGTCTAAACTCTATGTGTAATTCTCCACCGTACAGGACATGAGAGAAATGGATTGACAATAGCTACCTGCACTGGTGGCCTTGGACATCTACTATGCCAAAGGTTTTATGTCCAGTGTGTGCTAATTATAGTCTATCACTGAGGAACAAATCACTGAATTGATTTGTTCCTCTGTCCTTCTTTATTTACTAATATTTTTTTATAAATAGATTTTTTTTTTTTCTGTAATCCACATAAAGCTCAGAGAATAGACGATGTGCAGCTAGGAATCAGTTCACATCTCCTCTAAGTCATCCCGTTTTCCCGGGAGGCTCAGCAGGAACAACACTTTTAGTCTCCTTGTACCAACTGCTCATGTCATTACCAGTCACACTTTGCAAAATATTCTCCAGCTGTGAATTGTCAATGGGACCCTGAATGCTGGTCGCTCATTAAATCCTAAGCATCCATTCCCTTGCAGAGGAGGCTGCGTATCTCAGAGCATTGCCTTCTGTTTATTTTAACTTCGATACTTCGGTTAGGACAACTTGCTAGCAGACAGTCACACTACCCGTGGCTGCTGGGTTTTAACAAATGGTTAGAACTGTTAGCAATGGACATATTACTCCTGTAGCGCTCACCCCTGAAAGGGCGCGCTGAGTGGTCCCAAAGGTTCCTTCCCAGGCTAGTGTATCTGAAGCCAGGCACACAGTCTCAGCCACTCTTCTCGCTCAATAATGAGTCTAGGGGTATCTTTTTTCTGATGCTTTAATAAACTTGAACTTGGATGGGTGCGGGGGTAACTGTGGGATACTCCAGTAGCATTAAATAGCAACTTGAGGACACTTGTCTCTTTCTCAAAGCTTCCTAGCTCAGTCCTTGTAGCAGTAAATAATGGAATGAGCCTCTCATAGACACCATAGAGAATGTCCACCTTTTAGCACAGGCTGACACTGGTGCCAGAGGGATACTAACAGCACACAGTCACTGGGGTCTCACACACAGGTCTGTACTTACAAATGTCCATGAATACTTGGATGCCTCCTTCCAATATCAGCCAAGCATGTCTCCTGTGGGCTCTTTAGACCAGATCCCCAGACAAATCCCTCGATTGGCTCCAGCAAACTTCAGTAGAATAGGCCTCCCAGCTACTGCAGCTGGGATTTCGATGAACCAGTGTAGAAGCACAGCTGGACTGCCCAGAAGGGCAGCAGCCCTTCAGGCTAGGATCTTTTCCTCCTGGACAAGAACCCCTCTACTCCAGGCCTCAAAATATGTATGTACCCCCAGTTATCTACTGGGCACCCTCCCTCAGGGATTGGCCTGCGACCACATAAATATTCAGACAATCAGCATTCCACATGATAAAACTGAAGCAAATTCAAAGTACAAGGTTTTAAATACAAAAAAATATATATTCAAAAAATGGATAACTGGCACTAAGTCTCTTCAAGGCGCCTCTTATATACATGAATATTTACAGCCTAACTGGGTAAAGCCCTACCACTATCTAATCATAAAGGTTAGTAATTAGAAAGAAAATGGCAGTGCAAGTCTTGAGTGTTGTCCTCCTAAAAAAAAGCAAAGATACCAACACATTTACATTATGTCACTAGGGTTGGAGCATTATCTCCACAGAGATAATCCTGCACAAGTCAAGGTTTACCATTTCAAACCCAAGGTATAATGTATGCTAACGTCCATAGAATTTATGCAATATTTAGGGTGACACCTAATGGCCAGACCACCAAATGCCCAACTGAGTCTGAGTACGATCCACAATCAATAAACAATAACTATAGCACATGTTAACTCCACATGTTTTCCATTTGTTTCTCCAGATCCCTGGAAAAATATAGAAAGATACAGCCTAACTACCATAACAACTATCTACAAAATTTACAAGCCCTGCTTAAAAGTGCCATCAACTAAGCAGGAACATTAGTCCATATGAATGACTTTCATATACAATATAGGCCTGGGACCCATAGTTCAACAGTGTAATGAATGACGTCTCAATCAATAACAGCTTTCACTGGCTTTGAAAAGCAACAGCTAGACATTCTTCTTGTCTTGGGAACAATGAGATCCCCTCTGCAATTTAAGGGACCAAAGCTCCACTCACGGCAATGGCTTTTGACTATCTCTCACCACTCAACAGTGAGAATTATAGTACTCAAAGTCAAGCCTATCTGTAGAAGTTCGGATTTGGGCCCTGAACCATCTTGCCAGTAGGACCCCAGTAAGACTCCAAACATTAATGGACCAGGTCTGACCTTTCCATCCAGCTTTCCTGACTCGCTCTTAATATCCATGAATTGCCTCCAGTACTCTGGGAACTGCTGATTTCTACAAGGCTTGGTCACACCTAGATATTCCCAGATGTAATTATCACATCATGGTCATGGTGTGTCTCCACCATTTCCATATCATCTGCTGGGACAATTGAGGGCAACCCTTCTTTGGACTACCCTCTGTAAACAGGCAAACTCTGGCAACCTTTTTGGGTCCCTCATGGGAGGTCTCCAGCCTGGACAGCGGCTAAAGCCCGGGAACAAAGGGAGGGCAAATCCATCCCACACCCCCCCCATATAGTTTTGCATGTACAAGGGTCCTCTTCCTTCCTGCACCATCAGACTTAATAACATCCAAAGGGAGTTCGGCCTCCTGGGAATCCCCCCAGTCCCACTCTGCCTCTGATGAATCCAAGGGGTCCCCACCAGTGGCGGCTGGTGCTCCATATTTTGGGGTTGGGCAAAACAGCAGGTTGGTAGGTCGGTCGCACCCCCCGACGCTTGATTGTCAGCCCACCAGCCCCACACCTGCATCTCCTCCTCAGCTTCACAGTGCCTTCCCCTGCATCTTCTCCTCCTCCTCGGTGGCCAAAATGATCCCTTCTCCTCTTGGTCAATCGGGTCTCGTTTCCTGGTTGGCTGGGAGGAGAATCAGGAAGACAATAGAAAATATTAAGTCGCTATTGTCACACAACTGGGTGGACGGGCCGTCACTGGTCCCTACTCCCCAATGTCTTTATCTAAAGCCGTGTACACACGACCGGACTTCTCTACCGGACTGGTCCGACGGAACGAATCTATCAGACAATCTGACCATGTGTGGGCTTCAGCGGACTTTTTCTGTCAAAAATCAGACGGACTTTAGATTTGGAACATTTT